>NW_024534080.1:0-26202 GCF_016097555.1 Gigantopelta aegis | reverse complement strand
TTTTAATGTTGAAACATAGCAAAACAGAAACAAGGGCTACAGAAAGCTTTAAAGAGGAGCAAGACATATCACTGTGAATAGGCAATTATACCACAGCATTGTCTTGATTACTTTTAGTATTTTATAGCCAATATCAATAATAAAAAACCTATGATTTATATAATACTATATGTCTCCTTGTGCTTTGTAGTAGCTAACCTACTACTGTCATCATTGCTGTCAATGGAATGTGCAATGAAGGTACATATGGAAGTCCTATCTTGTGCAGATGGTATCTCAAGCTAGTAGTGTCTACTTTCAAAACATTAATAAGATTATAATCACTTAGTTTACATAAAAGTCAATCCCATAGTATCCTAAAAAACTACTATGGCATGCTAAGTCTATGTAAGCAAATTAATTTTTTAATATAATATTAATTATATTGTCAGGGCTGTGGTTAGGGAGAGAGTACATGGTACCAATAGCCACAAGACTACATACCACCTGCTTTCAAGGGCATTCTAGAGCTTCTACATGTAACGTAAAAGTCACTATAAATAAATATGATATGTGGAGTTGTATAGCTTTTTATTGTACAAACTACAGGTCAACTTATTTCCACATTATTAAAAATACTTTTGGGACTTCAAAAATTTTGATAGGCTTCCTGCTATACTATAAAAACCCTGCTTTACTGACATACCTTGTATTTTAATTGCTTTCTCTACAATTGTGAATAATCTCATTGTTTTCTCTTTAAAAATTGTCCAATAAAACTCTCCCTATCACTGTAACAGTTATACGAGTCCTATATAACTGGCATTTCAATGAAACATTCACTATGATGAACTGTAACATAATATTTCTCCTGTGTGCTGTAGTAGCGAACTACTATCATTACTGTCAATGGATCTGGAAAATGTGATGAAGGTCTGAAATCAATATATATTATCAATAATCCTGTATTAATTGATTTACAGATTGTAATGTACCTAAAAGCTGTCAGGACTGGTATGATTTGGGTATAAAGAAAAGTTGTCGTTATCCAATATATCCAGATGGAAAAAACTCAACAATGGTAAGCTACAACTGTACATAAATTTCCTCGTGTTTACAGTACAATACATATTTAGGTCTTCTGTGATATGAAGGGTACTAACTGTGATTATAAAGGAGGTTGGACTAGAGTGGGTTATCTGATATGAGTGAGACCAATGCTAAATGTCCTACTGGACTAACAAAACACATATTTCAGCAAAATAAACGTTCGTCGTCCATTATGTGTTCGATCAACTTCTAGTGGTGGTGGTTGTGCTTCAACCACTTTTTCTTCTCTAGGAGTGAAATATAGCAAAATTTGTGGCCGGATTCGAGGATATCATATAGTAGTCCTGATGGGTTTATAGATATGGCAGTAATTTAAACCGTATTGATAACATATTATGTGGATGGTGTTTCTATAACATATGGTAAAAGCCCTCGTCACCATATCTGGACTTATGCTGCTGGTCATCCTGGTAATCCTGGTCGTTGTCCCTGTGAAACACCCTCTACAAAGTAGTAACCCTCCACCTCCTTCTTTTGTGGGCAACAATTACTACTGTGAAGCAGGTAATGATGTTCTCTGGGATGGAAAAGGCTGTCCAGGTTCCGAAGCTCCTGTTGTAAGAATACAAAACAGCCCTGGTTCTATCGAGGACTGGCAGTACAATTAAAGATGATATTGAACTGAGGTTGTGTGATGATCAAGGTTATCCTGATGAAGCAGTACCAATAGATTTTATTGAATTATATATTCGCTGAAGAGTGCAAACACTGAAATTCATTCGAACATTGCTATAACTTTGACTTTGAAAGTGACATTTGCATTAGTTTAGTTTTGATTAATTTTTTAGTTGAGATGTTATTTGAGTTTTTGTTCAATAGATTGTTTAGTTTTGACTTCTTTTAGATTTGTAGTGAACTATTTACAGAAATAAATTTTGTACTCATGAAAATTTAGGTACAGCCTTGATGATATGACTGGACATGCTTATATAGGACATTTCAATCTCATATCAGTTTTGACTATTAAAAACACTGGTCTTAAAAAACCATTATTATTTTGATCAGTCAGAAAATAAGTCAAAATCTAATCGAATATTGAGTAGAGTGACATGTTCCATTGTATAATGATGTGTTTTAATATCATAAGTACTTATAGAATTAAAGCATTATAAAAAATAGTAAAGTAGGATCAAAACATTTGTTAGGCTTCAAGATAAAAACAATCAGCAAAAGTAAGGTAATGCTTACACATGTAAAGCAATTTATTATGGACTTATTATACATAAGCTATAGCAGGTTAACAGGTCAAATAAAGTATCTTAGAGAATTGAATCCTTAGCAACGACACTAGATTACACAATAAATAAAAGTTACAATATACCAGTTATAGACCTGGAAATAACTTACACTTAAAAAATACCCCATTGATAGATTTGGCAAATGAGAAGGAAGTCTCTAGCTGGCTGATTCCACTATGATCAAGAGTTATGATTTCTCACTTTGTATGGATGCCATTTCTCTGAGATATATGTATGGTTGCCAACCATCTCTCTTACCCACAACCAATAAAATGTGGTCAATTATTTACAGTTGACCATATCCTTAACTGTCCAACTGGGGGCTTTCCCCAATGCACCACAAGACATCCAAAATAATGGGAAACTTATTTATTATATAGTCCATAAAGGACACTAAAGACTATTTATCTAGTACTTTGATAGATATGGTCACTATTAAATCTTGGTTAGTAATTTGATATTATATAGCCACTGTTCATGGTAACTTTGATAATATATAAACAATATCCCTTTATTTTCCTTCTAATATTTTCATTCACAAATCTCCTCCAAGTCATGCTTTTATCACTTTGATCCTCTTACCTTACCATCCCTTTTCTCACTCATCTGCTTCACAAAACTCATTTTCCCTTCGTTCTCTCTCTATGGAATTCACTTCCTTATCAAGTGAAATCTAGTTCATCTCTAATCACTTTTTATATCTAAAGTAAAAATGATTATTTACTAATCATTCACTTATATCACTTATCACACTAAAACTTACCAGATACCATCAATCATTTATTTTATTTTGCCTTATTAATTATACTATATCCAGTACTTTAATACTGTTTTATTTATTATTGTTCTATACTGTTTATGCCATTTAAACTAGCAGTAGCTATTGGCCATTCATTTTATCAATAAAAAAACATGCAAATGGCTACTCATGTTTAGCTGCAATCTACCTGTTAGTCTTTTAGTACAGTGGCAGACCTTCCCATTCCTTCTAAAGTGCTGAATACAAGTGAAGTAAATTTGCTGTCTTCCACTTCATGGACCTGCTGCTTACACTCATGTTATTTCTCCCCTCATGATGTCTATAACACACAACAACCTCAGCAAAGTGGTTGGAAAATAGGGTTAAAAACATATCTAAATGTTGTCATGTTCCCTAGAATCATATGCCTTGAGTCCAGACATGCAGAGTCTTCTCTGTTACTTGTACAGGTGTTCACATGTTGGCACCTTTTAAACACGAGTCTAGTGGTAAAGTATTAACAAAACATATTTAATCTCTTTTTATTAGTAGGTGATAGTTAGACCACTCAAGCAAAAGGTATCTTTTAATGATAAAGAAAAGCAAAGCAATAAACTTAATAATTACAATAGAAGTCCATTTCAAACCAAAAAAACTAAAATTAATAAAAATAAACAATAATATTATATTAAACAAGACAATGCAGCAATTGTAATAATCAATAATTAAAATAATAAAAGTCATAATAATCTACATTGTTATCAGCAGACTATGACATTGTTTTTTACAAATCATTTTGTTTTATATCAGGAAGGGCCATTCACTTCAATTAGAACAGGTTCTTTGAATTTTTTATCCGAACATATTTATCTAAGCCCTACAGTGATAATAATAGATATTTATTTTTATTATAATTTATAAAGCAATAATAAAAAATATGCATTACCACATATTTCTTCTCCAGGCTCTCAGGAAATTATGTAGGGAAAGAGGCAAAGGAGAACCTGGAGAACATTGTACACACGGGTACAAAATCACCTATGTATAGTATACACAGTTTACTGTATGACCAGATATCTTTAAATATTGGTATACTAACTATGTCTGAGTGGGATTATAAAAAATAAGCAAGAGACTTGTTCAAAGATGCTGTCTCTATTTGCCAATGGAAAGAGCAGGAATATAAACCTTCTTGTTGAAAAAGTTAGCAGTAACCAAATATAATAAAGAAATGCTGCCTCCTTCAAGGTAACTATCCTAGTCCTAGTCATTTAATCACTTTACACTAGCCCTCTCACTAAATTCTTTATTATCAACAAGGATTTGTTAGTACTGACTTGATTTACCTCTCCAAAGTAGGACACAAAGGAGACACTTCACAAACAACACTATCTTTAGCACCATTAGTTGGCCTAAAACAAAATGATAGGAGATGCAGTTAATGGATAATAAACAAGGAAAAATTATAGTGAAGTGAGCAAAATGTTATAATAAAAAAAACTAATGGTACAGCAAGAGAATCAGATATTGCCGGTCCATTATGGAATAGGATAGTTCAATTAAATAGATATTTATATTAAGTAATAACATATTACATATATGCCTTAAAAAGAAAAAAATACTCTAACTTATTAGATAATATCATTCTTATATATTGAGTGATGGTCATGTAATATGATATAATACTTTTAATGTTATATTATACTCCTACACTAAGGTTTAAGGGGAGGAGTTTCTTCATAGCATATAGTTATGTAAAAAGGTTACAGAGCTTATCACTCTCTCTCTCTCTCGGTATTGCAAGTTCACAAGTTCACTTAGTAAAAGTAATTTAACTTCTAACCGAGGCATTAATGGAAGTTGTTGCCCACTATCATCATAATCATACCACCTGATGTCAAAAATTGACGATAATGAAGATTCATAAGTGCAGCACGACATGTACCAGGAGAGTCACTACCAGAACCTGGTCCATTCTTGAGTGGAGCAAACTCATCTTCACGTAAAAACTTCTAATACAGCAAAACTTCTAATGAGAATGTAAAAGTCAATATAAAAAAAAAATAAAGTAGTAATAACAATGTAATTATGTGAGTTGTGAATGAATAACTCAATGACAACTATTATAGTTAATTAAAAACCACTTTTAATTCAAAAACTCTTGCTAGCTATTAGGAAGATCAAAATGGAGTTGAAACAATTTTAATGCTAATTCTTGCATTTTTTTCATTCTATTTATATTTTATCTAATAGCAGGTTTAAATTCTGGTCTAAGACTTTACTATTTCGACTGCAATGTCATGATAAAAATTTCTCTTAACATGTACATATCACTAGAGCACAACTTGCTATCTGTATACAAAACTTTAATTGCTGTAGAATAAACATTCAATTCAAAATTTTAAAATTTTAATTCAAGTTTACAATTGCTTTGCAAAGAGTAACAGACATAACAGATGTATTCTGACCCCACACTAAATCAACAAGAATTAACTACTCCATTTAAACTTAGTCTCAAACGTTGAATTTGATTTTGTAAAACTAACAAAACAATTACTTACTTGAAAAACTGAAATACATCAAAGACAAATTTCTCCATTTTTATACCATTAGGAGATGATGGTTGAACCCTATCATTAGAAAATGATAATTCACAAAGACAAATATAACTGAACAATAGGTAACATTGTACAACAAATATAATAATACAAATATATTTCAATTGAACTAACCTAGTTAAATCAACTGAAATAGTATCCATTATGGCTTCAATTATTGGACAATAAACTACTAACACGTACTTTTAGGCTTCTGGTTGGTTTTGTATAAACGTAAATAATATGTCAACAGTAGGTATAGCTTTGTGGGTAGAGTCTGTAGTTCAGTATTGGGTTCAAATCAACTATGCTAACCAAGGTCTTACTTAGTTAAATGATACAATAATTTTTTTTAGCGTACATGTACTTTCTCCAGTTCATTAACAAAAGGTATCTTTTTGTTTGCAATATGATGACTTAATTCATCAATATACTGACCACAAAAAAAACTCTCTAAAAATGGCAATGTGAAGTAATGATTGCATATATTGCTGCACTATATGTCAATGTGCCATCAGAGTTAGTTTTTCTGCTGTCTCAATAGATATTTCACTATATTCCACTACCTAAGAACAGGAAGAGGAGAGGGAGGGATAGATGTAACAATACTCACTACACATTATAGTATATACCTGATATTTGCCATCTAGCAGACAGACCACACCCACTTTTTCAGTTGGCTGAAACTTCCTAATACCTGTATAATAGACATGGACCACTAGTTATTAAAATTCACTAATTCAACGAACCCTATTATAATGTAATATAATATAACACAGCTTACCTTAGCACCACAATCAGCCTCCTTTGTCAGTACAGAAAACCCTACAAACATGATCAGCCATTTTACTAATATATTGTCTACCATATACATGTACACATTGTAACCCTCTAGATTTCATGTCCTAAAAACAAGAGAAAAAGATACCAGTCATTTCAGTTAACAAGTTTAGTTCATACTCCCTAGATCATGTGATAAATTAGTCATTGTACTATATTTGTTTACAAACATATTGATTACCACAAAAGGTTAACAATTATATAACACAATAAACAAAATGATCAAATTGTTATATTAATACAATAGATGTAATCAAGAAACAGTTAAAGGTTTCCCAATAAATTTAGACAATTAAGTCCATTAGAGTCAT
This sequence comes from Gigantopelta aegis, assembly GCF_016097555.1. Classification (NCBI taxonomy): domain Eukaryota; kingdom Metazoa; phylum Mollusca; class Gastropoda; order Neomphalida; family Peltospiridae; genus Gigantopelta; species Gigantopelta aegis. The sequence goes on along the minus strand of NW_024534080.1, from coordinate 19,388 downwards.
CACAGTTACAAAAGCAACATTTCATATTTGTGAGATATATTCAGTTTCTTTAGTATACTAACCTTAAAACCTTACATTTTAAAAAAGATTTTAAATGAAGCAAGAAAAAATTAATGTATAAGCATGGCTGAGTGTTCCAGATTTGCCATCAGAATTCCCTATGAATCCCAACAATACCATCTCAATATCATATGGGGACTGTGGGATTATGGACGATATATATGTATTCTGATGGCAAACCTGGACATATATGGAATGTATTGAAAGCAAATGAATGTTTTTGTTGGTGGATTCCATAGACTTGAAGCCACTGCACTTAAACTTAACTTTTGACCTTTTAAATCACTCTAAGGGCTTCATCATGTTGGTAATTTAATACATAAAATTTATATTTCGTCCTTATACCAGTACTATATTAATAGGTAATTTAGTGACAAATCAAATGTATAGATTGTAGACTTGAACTAAAACAACAAAAAGGCACTATTGCAGCAACAAAAACATTAGGTTAAAAAAGGGTCAAGGTTAAAATAAAACAGATACTAGTAAAGACAAACAGCTAATGGTACATATAATGTCACATTGTATAATAAATGTCTTATAAATACTAACTCTAAAAAAATCCCTCTAGCATGTTTAGTTTTGGTATTGCTAAGTGCTGCATAAAGTCCTCCTTACCATCAGGAGCTTTAGCAATGCGATGTTTTTGATCTAATAGTATTTGCCTTGATAATCAAGACATGGTAAAAGTGTTTGCTCAAATACAATGACATTGTTAGGGTAAGACCAAATAGCTATGATTCTTAAAGAATTCTTCAGTAGTATCACGAGTATATTCACTAGTCATAATATACCTGAGTAAGATAAGAATAGTCACATTACCAGAGTTATATAAACTATAATAACATATTATAACACGGTATATAAAACTATTGATAAGAGACTTGTAATTAGAAGATGTTGAGAAATTTGGTATTTTTTGCCCCACCTATCGTAGTAATTTCTCTCAATTAGGAAATCATTAATTTGTCAAATGTCATATTTTATACCATTTTTTCTAACTTAATATAATTCAATACTCTATAGTATACCTAATGAAATAGTAAATAAACAATAAGTTACTAGGCAATACCCAAACTATCACACCTCTACCTACTACATACACATGATACAAAATAAAAAAGACACTTTCAGATACAGTATGATATGTTATGGACCAGACATCAATGCTCAGGGTCCACTATTAGAAAGGGTTTCAAGATATACATAAAATTCCACTTAACATACCAAGGTATTACTGTGACCTTTCCATAAGATTCTTTAGCTAACTGTTGCAATCTAAAAATACGTTCAGCTTGTACATTGATTAGAGCGTCTTCTTTGAGGGTAGGTCAACATCATACATACCTTTAGGATATGGTACCCCAGGAGAATAGACGTGTACCTTGTCCACCTATGAAGTTGAGGAAATAAACTATATTAAGTGATGTGTTAACAAATTAAAAGAACCTAATTAAATACGTTTGTTAAGGAAGCAAGTATGGTCATATAATAATGTTATAAAGATAATAATAACATTCATATCATTTTGATGCTAAAATTTCTATAGGATGTTCTACAGGTATACTGTATATATAAAGTCTGTAATAAGGATATGCTACACAGTATATATGTATGTGTGTGCTAGGAATGTACTATATGTACATCATTTCTAGTACATATCACCAGTATATAATGAACCCATAGTAATGCGTATGTGCTATGATAAGGTGTTTGCATGCTTCATATTGAAAAAGAACTTATCTTTTGCAAGATATTAGAAGTAAACCACCTAGCAAACAGTTGTTATTATTACCACCTATGTATTTTCAAGCCGAACAACAATATTATACAATTGCCAGTTCTCTGTTATTCTCTTCAACAACTTATTTCAAGAACTCAAGATTAAGACCAATAATTATTATTGAGATATTAGGATGATAGTGATTAATTAGGAGTATATACTTATCAAAAATGTGGTCATTCTACTACACACTAAACCATGTCATCATAAATATAAATGAAAAACTGCTAGTCTATTAACATTAATATTCCCATGTTATTTCTATGAAATCAATAAGATTATTATTACAAATAAAAATTCATTTATATAGTCATAATATTGATGGAGTGATTTCCTCTACCACCTCTATATTTGTTTTTATATGTTATGTATAATGAATTTCAAAAAGGAAGGAAACAAGGTAGGGAGAGATAAGTACACAAGTCTATAGTAAAATCCCTTACATAAGTAGTAACCTATCAATAAACAATCTTTTAAGTATTCAGTCATTCAATCCTGCAGGGGTACCAGTATCAATTCTAAATGTTTTTATTCATTCCTAGATACTGGCTATAGCTATCACATATATAATATTGTTGTATATAATATTTAATTAGTAGGTAACAGTCATTCTTTATCCAAGACTACATTATTGGCTAGCTACTTATATAAGGGATTGTATGTGATGTTATCCTTGGCCTTGTTCTTTCCCTTCCAGATAATCATACCAACATCTTTCATTTTTAAATGCATTATTTACTTACATGTATTATACCAATAGTTATACTATAAAATATATGTAGTATACTAAAAACTGTACTGTACAATAATAACTTAATGTAAATGTATTTAGTAAGTGGTATTCTTACCAGCTAATAAAGTACACCCACTTCTCCTCGAACTTATTCTCTCTAGTCCTAATTGTAAACCTTTCTCATTGGTTACTGTGTCTTTAGCTACACTACCATATATGCTCTCATCAAGTGGTAAAATGTGATCATCTTTTTTCTCAACAGTTGTTGGATTTTTGAGTCTTTTATAATATCTGTAATGTTAGTAAGGAAGTGAAGTGATAAAAACATTTCTATTACAAAAACAATGTATCTATAAGCACCTAAAGATAACTTTCATAATGAAGTAGGGGTTATCATGTTATTTCTATTTTAATATAGAAATAATTGAGCTATATGAACGATGATAGAATTCCTGAAAAAAGGTTAACAGAACATAAAAAGCTGTCATGAACAGAGATACCAATACACTGCTCTTGCATTGACATAGACCTATTGACACGGACACAGAAATTTTATGTTGAAAAGCAAATAATTAGAACAAGAAAATCAACTGGTGACAGTGAAAGAGGGGAGAACTAAAGAAAGCCATCTACATCAAAACCCACCAGCAACCTCATCACTTTGATCCGAGCTAACTTATAGCCACTCCCCCTACAATTAAATTAACCAGTCCGTGTTCATTTCACGCTTTGTGGTACAACTCTGTACTTGTGATTTCTAACATGGTACAACTTAGCGTCCTTTCTCTCTGTCCTAGGACAACTTCTGGCCTATATAATAACTGTAAACACCATGCATTTGCAGATATAAGTGACTATTTTCTTGCCACTGTTTTCTTAACAGGCTGATGAAGGCCTTTGGCCAAACCATTCTATTAACCGTTTTTTCAGATTCTTCATGTTCATATAGCTCAATTAATTTCTATATCTAAAATATAACTTTTATAATAAGTACTTTTAATTTATGTTTTGTGAGAGCACTTGATATAAAACACTAATTTATAAACCAAAATGTTGGTACTATTTCAAACCTAAAAACCGTATCTCATCATTACAAGAAGCAAGTATTTCACATTTCAAACTGACCGTTGCAGTTTGTCAAGGTACAATGGCAGAGATATCAGCATAGAGATTTTGTGTTCTAGCTCAGGGAGCTCATCTACCCACTTCAGAAGATGGTCCTGATCATATAAAGTCAATTTTTGTTTAACCATCACTCCAGTTGATCTGAGCCATTCCTTAAGTCAATAAATGACACAATCAAATAATTAATGCTCCTCTCTCTATTTAATGAAGATCAGAGGTTGTGTCTAAAATATTAGTACGTAAGACTTTACAGGTGTGAATGCTTGTGTTTAAGAGTGATCTTATTTGGTTACTGTATTAACACATTAGGCCAGTACAAATAAATGTAGGTCAAGGTGTGAATAATCACTTCATCAGAACTTAATATATGAATATTGAGGTTTAGGATGCTATAGGGCGTCTACCTGTATCTACAAACACAAAGTCCACATTAGTTAAGCTTTAATTCAATATCAATTATTAATAATGAGAGCATGTCTAACTCATCGCAGAAATAATACAAAATGGACTAAATATAGATGCTATGTCACAGTTACAGGACTTACCTCAATGAAAGAAGACTTCCAATCGCCAACTCAATAATTTACTCAGTAGCACGTGTGATCATGTGGTCAACGCCCATTTATTTAAATCCGTGACAAAATTTAATACGAAATGTTAGGGAATTACGGTGTGAGGATGAATAAGGTTCCCTGGAATAATGTCCCGGGGACAAAATTCACTAGTGAAGCTGTTTTGCCTCATCAATTCCTAGATACAACATACTTATATAGACTGGAGCATGAAAATTATTTCAAAATGCGTTAAAGATACTTTCTAGCTCATTTCAATTCTACACAACACAGTACTTTCAACAGCTTCAAGTTCTCTATCCCTCTGTTGCTGGTACTCTTATATATTCCAATCACCTCAAGCTCAACTTCTTTAATTATCCTCTCTCTGTTTAGTCAAGTCAGTAATTTTCATTCTCACTAATCAATCATTATTCTAGCCACTTGACACCTTTATTTCCTTCAAATGCTGCTAATCTCAGTGCTACAAAACCTCGTGACTATAAGCACATTCAATTTCTGTGTCACTCACTTATCATGACATTTATCTCCTCTATACACATAATGTAAAGCCTTACTGCCCCAGCATTCATTCCAGATTTTTATTACTAGTGTGTTCATATCCATGTTAAGTGTATGTGCCCGTTGAAATGAAATTTCCTGATCTTATTTTCATCTTCTTAAACTATCTTATAACGATTTACGTAAATATTTTTGTTTATGCTGTTCAAATTAAAAGTAAAAAAATGTACATAGATATAAACGAAAGTGCTTATCATTTTTTAAAAGGGACACTATTAATTTACAAGGTCAATCAAAAAATAGACCAATGTAGAATTATCACTGAGTTCAAAATTTTTTAGAAACAAAATTATCTTCACAACTTTTCTCATAAATACGTCTTAGTTAACTGTCTTTAGGGTTTGTACCACCATACACAATAAGATTATATAATGAACCCATTGCTCTTATCACTACTTCGGAGAAAGACTCCAAATCTACACATAACTATTAGACTAGTTAGATAAACAAAGGGCAATGTATTACTACTACTTGTCACTACCAAAAACAGCCAAATACCATAATAAGGCTATAATGCTAAAAAATTTAAGAGTGCACATTTAGTTATACCATGGCATTTAGATATACCCATTCAACAAGTTATTATCTAAAAGCCTATTTCTAATAACAGTAGTGAATGCTGTCATTTTCTGTGTTTGACATTTTGAGAAGATGAATTTGGGATAGAGGTAGTGTTAAGAGTTGACGAAGTACTTATTTTAGTAGTTGGTGTCATGGTGATAAATAACATGCATAAAAGACAATGGATGCAATCAATTCCTTTTCTTCAAAGCAATGAGATTGAAATTTTGTTGTTAAATAGTAGTTTCCATCCTGCTGGTCTTTTGACATTTCTTGACATTTAATGAAATATAAAAACAACTAACCCCTCAGAACTTTTCGTCTAGAGTTTCTAGTGGAACACAAGAAAAATTATTTACTTGACGTTTTGAAACCTGACTACCTAAACTGCATATAAACACCACATGGTCAATGGAAGAACACTCTGATCTTTTTTAAAATACATTGATTCCTAATGATCAGCGAGTTTCCTGATATTTTAAACTAACATATGATAACCCCAAATGAAAATGTTGAGGTCCTAAAAAACTTGTCAAAATATCATCTACAATTCTACATTGTGGCTTGAAGGAGTATCTTGATCAACAATGTTATAATTCTGACAAAAGAAATGTACTAAACTATGCACTAATTAAATGCCATCATATCATGGCAGGATTGGTTATCAGTCTATTATACTCAATAGTTGTTGGTTGTGGCAACCTTACAGAATCAAAGTTTGTATTCCAGAGCATTTAGCTAAATGCTCTAAAATAGTTCTCAAAGTCTTCTATAGAAGAACTTTGAGAACTACACAGGTGTCACAAATACAAGTGATATTGAACATATATTACAGTCTGAATTCTATTAAACCTTTTTGTATTATTAAGTAATATTTGTATTATAAAGGAGACTTTGTAAACAATCTCGACATGATAATGAATATGACGCAATTATAATAATTGTGTTCTTAATTTGAGTTTTGTCATTAACAGTCCAGCGTGTGGTTTGCAATTGTTATTGTAGCAGTAATCTCTTAATGAAAATTGAAACCATCTAGGCCTAACAGCTGAACAATTTATAAATTCATTATAAATTTTGACGACGAACGCCCACACGGATTAAAAATTAATTTAAGGCACAAAAATATGCACGAAAGGCGTTAAACATTTTTGTTATTAGGGCCGCGCCCCTTTTCCTTTCTATTTCACTTGAAAATTAGTACTCTTTAGTTATAGTAAACTATTACAGGTGAGGCAGAGAATTTCACTTAGGCCTATAATTTCTATCTCCATCAATACCTATCTCTAAGTAAGGAGAGACCTGACCTATGTGGGCGTGGCTCTTTCTATTGTGTAGGTACTTGGCGCTTGTCTTATAAATGGAAGAATGCCCTCACGTTCGACAGATGAGAATATATGTGTCACACACAAAGTTTACTGAACCCACTAACTGGTCTTGTAGTGATTGTGGCACTACTGATGGTGTCTTGGGTAATGAGTACCTTGCTAACCAGGTTTCATCCTAACATTTCAGTAATGGTCAGCATATCTGGTTTGTATAGTATATGTTATCCCTCTGTTATTCTGCTATTATGATGAATATGTTAGTACATTAACTTCAAGTGATTCTACATGCCAAGGAGAGCTTAGAAACAATATTATTTATATAGTTAATGTATAATTGTTGATTATTATTGTTAAGATTGTTGCAATGTTTTTTTTTTTTGTATTAGGCATGTCTACATGTAGTCATTTTGCTTGTGGTAGAGCAGCTAGTGGTCATGTCTATTAAACATTATCATTAGACACGTCATCCATTAGCAATGGAAAGTCAATGAGAATATGTTCACTGGGGTTAGTTAATACATAGTAAATGATATAATAAAAAGTGATTTTCAATATAAAACTTGACTAGTACATATGGGCAGTATGACTCAGTTTTATCATTAGGATAAGATTATCTTAATTGTCAGCTGTAACTACAATGTAGTTTATTTTATAATAGAATTGTCTACACTAAAGAAGTAAGCCAAGTTTTTAACATCATGTTAATGAATTAATCTACAGTATAATAATGTTTTTTATATATGGATTTAAAATTACAAGGTCTTGTAGATAGCCAAATACATTTAGTAACATATATTGTTCATTGTGTTGGTAACATTTTTTATACACATACATGTATACATGTAAACAAATAATATGATTTGATTAAGTATAATGTTTTTCTTCTTTCAGTTACCTGTGCGATGACTGGGTCCTCAATGACACACTCTACTGGTGATATACAATTAATACAATCTTTATTACAACAAGTTGTGGCACAAAATTATCAAGAATCTCGTACTCGCAGTGGCGTGTCATCAGACCAGCCTCTTTGTTTATGAGAATGGAAAGGCAGGTTTGCCCATTAATAATTAACATCATATAATCCAGTATTCTATTTTACCTTAAAAGAAGTTTAAATTGTTAACATTTTTTCCATCAAATCAAACAATATTAAGTTAAATTGATTACATAATATAATATCATATTATCAGTACATGAAATGTATATTGTGTTAAAGATATTTGTTTGTTACATGTATAACAACAGTCCTAATTGCTTTGTTGTTGTTAAATATTATTGTAGAATTGAAGAAGCCAATCTCGTACTGCTGACAAGAGATACACTGCTATCTGTCACTGGAAGTAAGTATTACAATATAAAATCCAATATTATACTCAATCATCTTATAATTACTCATAATATACTGATTATTTTAGATACTTACAATTATCAAGAACATTTAATCATGGAGACATTTTGTGCAACTTGCCAAGGTACTTTCACAAAGTGCATATTAACTACATGTTAGTAATAAGGGTACCAAATTATATATTACTAATCTACTATTATATACTACTATCTGAAATATACAATAAATATAATAATGTTCTAATTATTCTAAGGAATGTTCGTTATTCTTCTATTTAGTTAGAGAAGAACAATCATCTAATGTACCACTACACGCTACATCAAGTTCTTCATCTAATTTTCTGTCATCTGTTGGTCGTCAAAAACTCATAACTCCTGGAATGACAGTGTTTAGCGTAACCTAGGCAACACATGTTTATATGAATGCAGCATTACAGGCACTAGGTCAGTTTCACCCCACAAATGTAATACAAATAGATGTCCTTTGATACATATACTTGTTATATTGATATATAATTTCATGTATTAATACATGTACTTTGATGACATATACTTGTTATATTGATATATAATTTCATGTATTAATACATGTACTTTGATGACATATACTTGTTATAGGGGTGATATATAAATTTCAGTATTCATGATGACTATTTGTTTAATATATATGTAAGTTTTTTGATTTTTTTTTTTTTTTTTCGACAATATACTTGATGACATATATTGTATATTGATATATTTTAATGATATATTAATACTGTACTTGATATATTGTCATGTACTTTACATGTCATGACATATACTTGTTATATTGATATATAATTTCATGTATTAATACATGTACTTAACATGTACATGTGCTGTGTTCTCTGGTTATTTGTAGGGCGTAAAATACTCCCCTTTTGTGGTCTACACATGCCAGGCAGTCCTAAGATTGCTTTAGACCACATGTTACTATAATTATGTATATACATAGTATGGCAACTTTCAGAACAATGAATAAAATTAACTCTCTTCTTATAGAACGATTCATGCACATAGCAACCAATGAGTATTTACTATGACTGTTTTCATTTGAATAGAACTGCTTATGAGTTCTGTTACTTGACAAAAAAAACTTTGAGCAGTTTCAAAGCTTTTTGCCCAACTATCTAGTCTTCAAAAGTTACCATAAATAGCAGTAACAATATCATCAAATAATCTTAGGATAATTTTTATAATTGTATTATTGTTATTCTACAGGCCACTTACAATTCCTAAGAGAACCCTTCCGTCAAATGGGCCAGCCAACTCCGACTCCTCCCACTCGTTCAGATTCTAATTCATCAATTCTATTTAACAGACAAACCACTATTGAATGCTTTCAGGTAGAATAATAGACATTTATTATTAGTGATTTGTTACATGTATAATATAAGGCTATATTATAATAGACCTTTTCATTTTAGACACTTAACAATTCATTATGTTAAATTGGACATGACATCACATTCAGAGTACATTGCTATGACAGCACATTTTTCTATAGAATGGGAAAATTGCCTGTGTTTGAAATTTGCTGGTTAAAAAATATAGTATATTACTTGTTTTAAACAAATAATGTGTATATTTTGAACCTAGAGAAGTTGACTGGTTTTTTAAAAAATTATTTTGCAAAGATGTTAAGTAGTTGAAGAGAGTCACTTGCAGCTCTTTAAATTAGTCAGTGGGCACACTTGTAGTTGATTATAATTGCTAGCTATCCTAAAGATAAAAACAGTCCTAATTATAATGTCTATCTAAATAGTAGTCTTAACTAATAGTCCTGGTTGTCCGACTGACCTCCAAGTGACCTCTCTTTCAACTACTACAACGTATTTGTCTTTCCCAGAAAAAAGAACAGAAAAATAATTACCAAACACCAGTCAATCTATTTAGGTTTAAATTTTCATATTATATTTATTTAATAGATAGTATACACTATAATATGTAAGCTGAGAATTTCAAGCACAGGGAATTTTCTCATTGACATCTAAAGAAAACATTACATGTCATAACATGAAGAATATACTCTAGATGTGATGTTAATACTAAATTATGACATCAAGAGGATATGTGGGTGCATTCCACTCAGTAAAACAAAAAGGTCTATTATCATAACAAAGGATGAGTCAGAATAAACAAGATACTCATTTAGTTCATTGTTTATCATAACTTTATATAACAACCCTCCCCATTTACTACAGTAGTCCCTCTTTGAGAGACCAGCCTCATATCAAACAAAAAGTGGTCTCCAAAAGAGGTGGTCTTCCACTAGAGGTGGGGCGGGGTAATCATGAGAAAAAATGTATGTACGTGTATTTTAAAAAGGCATTAAGTACTGAAGAATTGTTATTAATTAATATAGTCAGTTATTTTAGTTTGTTTTGCATTTGTAAGTTTTTTAACATTGTTTCTTCACGATGTAGTACATTTTGTACTTGTAGTTTACTTACTACTAAGGTATACATCTATGTGTAATTGTATATGTACATGTATATTAAATTTTGTTACATGTAGTGTTTTGTTGACAGCATTTATCAACTAAACCACCAAATAAAAAAACAGTAGTCAAATGCAAGAAGACAATATCAGTGGATTAAGTGGAGGTGATGGAGGAGAGACTAGACGTCGTACAAGAGAAACTGTTACTAATGAAGGTAGACTTAATGAGATAGTTAGTGATCATAACAGTGTTATAGTTCTCTGATCATCTCTCTGTATCTCTCTCTCTCTCTCTCTCTCTCTCTCTCTCTCTCTCTCTCTCTCTCTCTCTCTCTCTCTCTCTCTCCTCTCTCTCTCTCTCTCATCCTCTCTCTCTCTCTCTCCTCTCTCACTCTCTCTCTCTCTCTCTCTTCTCTCACTCACTACTCACTCACTCATAGAACTAAGTTCCTTATGTGAAGAGATTCATCGTTTAATGAGAGTCATGTGGTCAGGAAATGGGGCAGTAGTCACACCTAGTACAGTACTCACGCAATATGGCACCATATAACAAACATTTAGAGGCTACTGTCAGCAAGATGCTCAAGAGTTTTTATGGTGAGTCCACTACTACAGGATAGTTGTACATGTACATATACATGTACTTGTAAATGTACTACACTCATTGCTAACATGGTCTAGAAACCATATATAATAATATATACTCAATAATTGTTATTTATAAATAGTTAATTGTTGTTATAATGTATGTCTTTAGTGAACTCCTGGACAGATTACAGTCTGAACTCCTCCAGTATCCTTCACAGTTGACAATAACTATCACACATCCATCAAGAGATGTAGTAACTGCTAGAGAACTATTACCTAGTTTATTTGAAGGACAACTATCTAGTATGGTGAGTTGTAACATGGAGATTTTTTAGTATTGCTATATATTGTTATATTATTTATGTATTGTTATATATTGTTATATTATTATGTATTGTTATATATTGTTATAATTATTTATGTATTGTTATATATTGTTATATTATTTATGTATTGTTATATATTGTTATATTATTTATGTATTGTTATATTTGTTATTTATAAATGGTATGACACAGATTACGAGATTTGTAACATTGTATATATAGTATACACACATATATATATGTATAGTGTTGATACTATTATAAAATACCAATTCTCTAAGTAATAACCTATAATTTAAACTACATTACAAAGTTATTCCTTTGTTAATACTGTTTTATTATAGATCACATATACAAAATGTAGACATACTTCATTTGTTCATGAACCATTCTGGGACTTGTCACTTCAATTTCCTGAAAAGTAAGTATACACTAACTATATTAACATATTATACTTCATGTACAGACATAGTAACAGTCAAGTTAGTGAAGTTACTACCAGTAGAGAAACTTCGACATTATCTTGCACTTTAAAAGGTACATGTATTACTCCATATTCTAGTTATTTATTATCTCTAACTTTTTAAAACTTTGTTCTGATTAATTTCAGTACTTCTCTTTTCTTAGAAATGTTGGAAGCTTTTTATATCAATAGAACATATGGAGGAAGAAGTATTTGAGTGTAATTATTGTCCTGGACAACATCAGTCAGTCTCTAAACAACTCACAATATCTCACCACCAGAAATACTTAGATTACATCTCAAGAGATTTAGGTATGTTTATTGTTGTTGTTGTTATTGTTATTATTGTTGTTGTTATTGTTGATAATAAACAAATCAAATTAAAATTTGTGACAATAACTTATTTGTGACAATTTTTTATTTTTATTTATTATGACATTCATTGTCAGTATCTGTCCAATTACCATATCCACACAACTATCCCAAACATTATGGTATGTTTGCTTAATGTTACTACGACAGAAATGGTAAAAATGGTTTCAACTTAACCATACCAATTATAACCTTATTAGAGACAAAATGTAGTTCTTTAAATGACAATAAGTTATTTTTTCCTAAGTGAATAAAACAAACATGCCTCATATAGATCATATCATGTCCCCACAATTATTATCATATCCATGAACCATTGTCATGTCCCCACATCATTATCACATCTATGAGTCCATTGTCATGTCCCCCACATCCATTATCATATCCATGAGTCCATTATTGTTTATACATATTAAGCTATTTATTTATATATTATCCAGTCCAACACATTATTATGATAATATTATTAATTTGTTTAATTTGTTTAATTTGTTTAATAATTATATAGATATTCTGGGTCGTTGTTGGCAGAAGATCACTACTCCTATTATATTTCCAATGGAACTAGACCTACTAAATATTGTAAAACAAAGCCACCTACTAATACAGTTACTGATGATGTGGGTGTGGTCATTTGTGAAGAAAGACTATGTCTATGATTTGACTAGTGTTATCGTACATCATGGTGGTGGTTTTAACAGTGGACATTATACAGCTTATTCTGGAACAATGAAGCAGGTAATATAACATTGTCTATCATATTGTGTATTAAATGTATACATGTATAGTATATTGTAATGTATGGTGTACATGTATATTGTACATGTATGGGATACATGTATATTGTACATGTATGTTGTACATGTATATTGTACAAATGGTGTATATTGTACATGTATATTAGGCGGGCATGTATGGTGTACATGTATATTGTACATGTATATTGTACATGTATATTGTACTATGTATGGTGTACATGTATATTGTACATGTATATTGTACATGTATATCATACATGTATGGTGTTACATGTATATTGTACATGTATATTTGTACATGTATGTGACATGATATGTACATGTATGGGCGTACATGTATGGTGTACTTCCACTGTAAATTTGTATTTAAAAAATAAATATATACAAAGTTTTTGGGCTTAAATTAATTTCCTAATTTTCAAATTTATTTCCTAATTAATTGATAATTAATTAATAATTGAATGACTTAATTGTTCAGTAAGTTCTTAGACAAAAAGAAAACTTGACTTACCCAGGCATAAAAAAGATAGAGAACATTTCTTACCTATACTTATCAATTTGCTTCAACCCAAATCAAGACAAATCATTCCATCTTCAAATAATTAAATGTTTTAATGATATTTATCATTCAAAGTAGTAATGCCCTCTAACTTTGTTGAATAATTACTCACAAGAAGGAACTTGTTCACCTTTTAATTATCATCTAAATTGACATTTTTAGAAGGAGATACAGTACTTTTATTTCTTACTTACTGAATTGCATATTAAAATCATTACTACATGAGTACATGTACTTTAATATTATATTTGTAGTAATCACTTGTAAGTACTAGTAGTTTATGTAATGAATTACTAATGCCATAAATTAATTCAGAAACATTCTTAGAAATATGAATATAGTGATTTAGTAGTATGTCTAAATTCATATATATATATATATAATATACTATGTATATTATCTATAGGTACTTTGGTACATTGTAATGATGCTCGTGTGATTAGATGTTCACCAGAAGATGTCCTTAAGTCACCAGCTTATGTTTTATTTTTATGCTCGAAGAACTGGACGATCTCCTGTCCTCAATAGATTTAATAACACTAATAATGACAGGGATGGCCATGATGAACCTCCCCCTTGTAAAATAAGCAGGAGGATAGAATTAAATGTACTGTGACTAGGATGTCACATTAATTATTATTTTATTATGAATATCCAATAATATATGAATGTAATATTATTCATATCAGATCTTTAAAAGTTATGTGCCTGCTAATGTTTGCATCTATATAAGGTATACTGCTGTAATGATAAACATGTGTTTCAGCAAGTAACACAAATCCTGACTCAAAAGGGACACTCATTATATCTGGAAGAGGCCTATTGTGTATTATTTATTGTACATGTCATTCTCTAGGATATAAAGATAGTGGTTTTTACTCCCCATCTCAATTTACTGAATAATTACTTCCATGTTGAAAGTACAGGAAATGTGAAACGTGGAATTATTTAAATACTTTGTGTGCATTTCACTTACTTTGTCCCGCACATACCACAAACTGTACAAAACATACAGGCGTAATGATTGTTTTGATAAGTTTTCTCTTGAAACAAAATATTTTATTTGCATGGGAATTTACAATTAGTTTGTAAATTGAAATGTACACTTACAAAACAAAACATTATTTATAGTAATAAAACATTTAAGATAGTCATAAGACACTTACAAAACTTACATCATACAAAATGATTAATCATCAGAAAACACAATGTACATCCAAATCACTGGATTTTACTTTTAAAATGAAAAATAATATGATAAGATATGAAATGAAGCCAACAATCCTACTGAATATAATACCCAAGAAGGGTTACCACACCTACAACTAAGAAAAAAAGTTAACTATGTATCAGGATGGTATAAACGTCTATTAGGTGTCCCCCATCTGAGTAAGTGACTTTAATCCAGCCATTGAAGTGAACCATTCAAATGTACTTCAATCCAACATGGTGTACTGGTGTACTGTAGGACGTCGATATTCTGCACCCCAGCCTTTAACAAAATACTTATTCTCAATAGTACACATCCTAGTTAGTTGGTTTAACTGCTTCAAAATCCTGGTGGACTGGATGACAGTCCAGACGGATGAGCAAAAATCTTGACTATTAAAAAGATTTAAAAAACTGACAACCTGGAGGTACTTTACTATAATGTAGCTGGATGCCACCCACATCTGTGAAATGGCAATTTGGAGACTGAACAAAAAAATACTACTTGCACTTAACACTCTGCCCATCTTCTCCTCCGGACATAAATAGGCGTACCCCACGTCCTATATGACATCTTTGTTGTGAATGAACTGCATCTCTGTTGACATTAAAAAGAAACCGAGACAAAAATCGATCACTTGGAATTAGGATCTTTTCCACCGTCAAATTGTTAAAGAGGACTTGAAGCATTAAACACTTCACCTACTCTATTCTTCATTTCATAAAATAACAGAACACAGTACACAGGTTCTGTATAAGTGACTGGCTGAAATCAGACTTGCAGATGGAAGTGGTCTTCCTGCTACAGGAAAAAAAAATCAACATACATCACAGATAAAGTAAATACTATAACATTAAAATTGTGTTACGTCAAATAGATCTTTATATGAGGGACCTACACTGCTATGAAATTTTTGTTTATTCAATTGCAAATGTTTCAAAGATAAGATACACTTGCAAAGGTTTGTATATAATTTTGAAAAAAAACTTAAGATATTCATAGAAAGCTGTAAGGCTAAAGACAATCACTTATTGTTTCTCATTTTATATATAAGAATTATGGAATATCAAGTCATATGGCTTCTCCACTTTACCACATTGGGTGTAATGCAAAAAGGGACATATCCCTGAGACCAACATTTGAGAAAGTGGCTCAAACCACATAGTTAGATCATAGATAGTATACACCTCGCGTGACATGTAGTCTATATTTGCATCCATGCATGTGTCAACAAAGCCATTTGTTTAGACAGTTATACTTTTTCATTGAAAAGGTGATTTCTATATTTATCATTGCTACACAGAAACCTTAATTATTGTCTATAGCAAGCCAAACCACTCTTCATTTAGGTCATCAATCCATAGAAATTACAAGTTAATAAGTGTGTACCAAAAAGACTTGCTAAAAATATTGCATTTACAAAATGTTTCAATAGAGCTTAATCGCCTTTCTTAGCTAAGACCTGTGGCGGTATAATAAAATATCTAGTATTGATTTTCACTGCCTCTAGTTTAAGGTTTGTGAGAGTGGTAGTTTGAGTGAAATTGGGATTTATACATCTGGTGTTGTACTTAGATTGCCTATGAAACTTTTAACTTTAATTTATTATTCCAATCATGCTATTACACAAATAATATCAATTTATAAAATATCATTGATTGAAGAATTTATTGTTTGTAAATTATGACTGTTTAAAAAGTCCTGTAGACAGACAGAGAGGCAAACTAACCTCTCTAGACACTCCCTACATATCCATATAGTGAGGTCAATAATAACAAAGGGGTTAAAGTAACTTCCTCATAGTATAGATTACTATCAAACTTTGGTAGTAAAAATAGGATCAGTCAAAACCAAATACTTTATCATTTACAAGAAATGAATTTAATACAACAGACTAGAACATGGTGGTCCCTTGACACAATATACAGCATATGATTACAAACTCAATGTGGATTGTGATGTTAATTGTACTGATGATACTTATAGTATATATTACCAAACTCAATGTGTATTATATACTGATGATACTTACGTGGGATATACCTTGCGGATATACATCAGGAGATGGGTACAGAGGATGTAACTGATAAAGGACCCATTGATGTTGGTGACATGGACGGGAGAACCAACTAAACAAACACACAATAGTGATAGGTTAGTATAAAAAATTTAGTCCCTTTTTACATGTTATAAGCAAATTTGGAAATTGACATGTTAAAGTTTACAGTTATAATTTTACATATCATGTGATAACTACACATTTCATACTAGATTTAATATCCAAGTAATTTAAATCACAATTCTTAATAGGATTCCTTTTATGGGTATCCATCATGGATAAAGACAAGAGCCTGTCGTCCTTCAAAATTTCACTAAAATCTGTTGATAGTTTTTCAAATTGTATCGCATTGAAAGTTATTAAAACATAACATGCAAAGCAATGGGCCCTAGTATCTAATAGCTATATAGTCAAAATATTCCTGAAAAAACTATAGCTAACTTGAGCATACAAAAAACACCACATACAATATAATATAAATAATGCATTTTAAGTCATAACAAATATTGGACACGTTACGTTAATATTACTACTGACTTCCTGAATTGTGCTTTGATTGCTAGCTCCAAAACTGGACTTCAATACAGTAAATGTAACCACACTCTTCACCATAAGCTGGAGGTGTCGTCTCTTCTAAAACAATACAGGAAATTGTTAGTACAATACAAATACAGTCCAATGGTTATAATAAAACATATGCTTAAACTTTCATTCAATGCAGGTGGTTCACACATGTTGAAAAACCAATGTGGTCAATTAGGGGACTCAATACCCTGGTGTGTTGTAGTTTTATTAAAATATCACATTTCATAAAGCGCTCTTACTTAAATTATTTGCTTAGCAACATGTTAATTGTAAGAGTCAATTGTTAGCAACTACTCTCAAATTGGTCGCAAAAAACCCACAAGCAATGAAAACCCTTTTTTGAATTGAGCACTTAGAGTACACCCATACGATAAATATTATTATGGACTAGTAATATATAAAACATAATGAGAGTAAGCATTTTCAGTCCAGAATGTTCTCCATTTAAATCTATTATCTATTCATTATGTTTGATTGGTCCCAGTACATAAAACCTATATGGTCTAACATATTTTTATATTTATGAAATGAGTCATGGTGATAATCAGAATCTACCAGGGGGATAGATTGGAGTTGTGGTTCATGAAAAGGGTAGACTCTGTTCTCTGGAAGGGAGTGTCTTCAATTAAGGAGGTCTTGTTGAAGGTATTTCATGTTCAATGTTTGTAGGACAAGAACAGGGGGAAAAGTACTGAGGGAGAGAGAGAGAGAGAGAGAGAGAGAGAGAGTCATTCCAATTATATAGAGGTATCCATGTACATGTTACATTTACAATATATAATATCCAGACTCTGGCTCTGCAGGAGGTATTGAGGTTGGCTTCCATACTATGAAAGAATCCTCATAAAAGAAGGTAGGACAAAATACAACAACCCAGCCCCACTATGTGAAGCCAGGATAGTTAGTGTGATAAATAACACCACAACAATAGACCACCTGGTAAAAGTGACATGTGCATATGTACCACAAACATCTATGTTATCCCTTTTCATCAAAAACTATACACTGAGAATTTTTTTGATAATAATAAATAAAATTCTAATATTCTAATCAGTGTATGTCATGGGTTACTATACATAGTGTGTACATACTGTGTAACAGTAACTGTGACTAGAGGAAACAAAACTTTAAGATTTTATTTACATCTCAGTATTTTTAAAATATGAAAACGAACATAAACGGTTCTCAGACTGTTAGACAAATTGATATATTATTCCATCTTATAAACCCAAATATCTCACGATATTACATGCAATTGATCTAATCTACCATAAGTTATTTAATATCAGGCAGATTGTAACAATAACAACTAATAACCCCCACTAGTACATGTTTCACCAGAGTGGAAATACAGTGCTACACAAATTATCTCTACTATAATTATTAAATTACTACAATTTTAAAAACACTATATATACTGCACTAATTATGATATCACAGGATTGATGACTTATAGATTTTTATAAGCTTTCTCACTATAACCGTCTAGTAGTTCTCACATTTAGCATCATGATGAAACCTATATGCATTATGTCAGTGTCTAGTGGGTCTCTCAGATAATGATATTGTTATTTCTTGTTATTAAAAAATATTAGATACAATACTTCTGATCAATTAAATACTGAGAAATCCTAAAACACTGAGATCAATTTAACTTTCAACTATTAGTAACTTCATAATTGCTCAGGCTAATGTTTAGCGTTAAAACAAAAATGTGTATAGAACACAATGTACATTATCTATTATTATTAAATTTAAGTTCCTCAAGCACTAAATAGTGAAACATATACATGTACATACAGCTTACCATAATGTATATGTACTATACTACAGTGACATTGTATGGGAGTAATTTTAAAAACATATATTGGCAGGTAGATTACTTGGGATTGATTTGAATTATTAAAGTGTACCTGGGTGTTTTCCACAGGG
>NW_024534079.1:0-32764 GCF_016097555.1 Gigantopelta aegis | reverse complement strand
CAGAAATCTTCCTGTAAATTTGTTGGAGCACGAGAGTAAGCACTTTCTCCAAAATGGATTGGTTATATGGAAGTAGTAGATACTTTCTTCTCTGCTTGGGAAAAGCAAATGGTGAAACAGACTGTTGTAATGCTACTTCAACGTTCAGTAAGCACATTCTAGAAAGAGTCAGTTCCCAGTTGTAATACCTAAGTTCTGTGCTGTTATTTCTACTTATTCTCAGCATACTAAGCTCGGTGTTGATGTCGATCCTGATATCGAGTGTGGGCCTCGGATATGAGAAGCAAGGTTATTGTGGGTTTAAAACATGAAAACACATCCCCTCAGAGGCCTAAGCAGGAACTCCTCACCATTTAACGTTTTTGACAGCATCTCCTTCAAAATTCAATTCATCAATGCTACTAGGGAAGGAGGAGGCCATCTTTCATGTCTTTTTCTGTAAAGGCTATAGGAGATTGAAGAAAACGTTGGCATGATAGAAGCAATGCTTTCTCGATCTTCATACTGGGCAACATCCTGCAGAGCTTCGTGGTATATTTGTAGGAATCATAGGTTTGTCCTTTCTCTTGCTCTTTTTTCATTTTGTCTTTGACCAACTCCACTACTGTCTCTGTTATTTTTGGGAGGGTGGGAGTGATTCTCATTGCAGGAGACTAGCAGATCAGGAACATCTTGTGACGCTCTTCCAGGACAACTTCTGTATCCTCTTAAGTACTCTACCATCACCTTTACTGGCCTTATTCAGTTATCTTAGACCTTTTACACTATTAGACATTATTTAGACGAAATGGGACAATTATACACTTTGTTTAGACGAAATGGGATTAGACGAAACGGGATTAGACGAAATGGCATGACACCCATATTGATAATCATATGATTTTGTCCTGTAGTATTAGTAATTATAACCACGGTGTTCTGTTATTACTCCTGACAGCTGTTGTTTGGGGGATCTATTAATATGTATGTACCTGAGTCTCTCTCTCTCAACACACACACACTCGGAATATCTTACTTCTGTAGCTAACTTTTGCTGTTATTTCAAGGAGATGTACCTCTGGGAGATCCTAATATTACCAAGGTTTGGGTAACAATGATGTCAAATAAATAGCTCCTTTATGTCATGTTAGGTTGTACCTTGTGACGAGAAACACAATTGTTGTCATGGCGACATATAAGATTGTTGTAGAAATTCATTGCAGGTGTTACATGTTACAGGATAACACTCTTGAGATATTTCTAATCAATGGAGGGACTACGTTACTCTCATTTGATACTACATGGGTTCAGTCGTGCGATAGTCCATGTGATATTGTTTTAACAATGCAACGGTCATTTGAAGAGACTTTTATGAACAAACAATCATGTGATAATCATGTGATTTATTGTTAGGAACGTGACAAAGTACACAATGGTCTGCTTGAGTTGGCTATGCCAAATCTCGTGGATTCTGGTGAATGGCGAAATGGGAAATTAAGGATGGTTCTTAGGGTAAAGTACAAAACTATAACCATTCTCTTCATCTCTCTCTCTCTCTCTCTCTCAGTTGGGCAACAAGGAGAGATAACAAACTTTGAGTATTTAATGGCGCTCAATAAACTCGCTGGTCGTACATTTAATGATCTCATGCAATATTCAGTCTTCCCTTTCATACTATTCAGACTATACAAGTGAAGAACTTGATCTCTCACAAGATACTTCTTCAGGTAACAGGACAAAATTAATAATTGTTATAAAATATAATTTATAGGGAAACTAGAGAAACCAATATCAATTCAAGATGATACTAAAATACAGAATATATTGACACATACAATGTAAGGAGTAAATATAATTACATATTATAGTTGAAGATTTCAGCATAATCTGAATAGCTTTGTTATAAATTAGTCTATTGTTTTATTGTTAGTATCTTCAATCTGAGTGTGCTAATAGAGATTCAATGATGCCAGGACTAACCCAACTCTCATCCAAACTTATCATTATGGCTCTCACTATTCTAACAGTGGTATTGTCCTACACTTTTTAGTACGAGTACCTCCTTTTACCAACATGTTTCTAGACCTTTCAAGGTATTCTTTTCTATGTCTGTTGGTATTTAGTTGCTTTCCTCTGTCTCTCTCACTCCCCTAGGCAAGAGTTTTTGACATAGCTGATCGTTCCTTTCATAACATGAATTACTGGCTCAAGAACTAATATGACTTAAAATTTTATTAACCTCCTTATCAATCTAATATTAAAAGATATTAATGATTTACTAATGTGCATGGTAACTTTAAAAATTGATCCTAGGACCGCTAGGCAAGCCAAAATTGATCCTAGGACCGCTAGGTGTAAACTATTAAAACAACACCTAATCAAGAAACTTAGTGTTAATAAATAAATAAATTTATTTAAAATCTTTTCAGTATTAACAAAAATTAACAAAAAAGAAGTTGTTAATTATTGATGAACTAATACTTGATTATAATATAACACAACTAATGATACATTGATAAATAATAATATTACAATAATAGTTCAAAGTAAAATAAAATATATTATATTGAGGAATACATGTGATAAATTAGTAGGTTTTTATGAACTAAAATTATTTAGAGCTAGTGACATTTATTGTCACAGCTGATTAACTTATTATGAAAATATTCAGTACATGTATTGGGACAGTGGTCATGTGACCTCATGAATTGTATTAAGGAGAGGAGTGTTAAGTGTTTCAGGGTAAACCAAGACACAAGATACTGGTAATAAAAGCTAATGAACCCATTGCCATCATGACAAACCAGGCATAATATTGTCCTAGTTTGAAAACAAAAAATAAGTCATTAGATCTCTCTCTCTCTCTCCTCCCTCCTTCTCTCTCCTCCCCCCCCCCCCCCCTCTCTCCCGCATCCCTCCCTCCCTCCCTCCCTCTCTCTCTCTCTCTCCTCCCCTCTCTCTCTCTCTCTCTCTCTCTTTACCAGCAATATAACTACAGGTGCAATTATTCCACCAAGTCTTGCAGATACATTTGCTATCCCCATACCTAAGTTTCTATTATAGATAAAAAACCAAAACAATGATACAAAAAAAGTTAAGCACTGTACCTGACATCAGTAGAGTATAGTTCAGCAGTATATGTATAGATAACACAAAAAGCAGCAGAGACAAAGAACTTTCCAATGAGAGAGAGAAGTACCTGTATCCCACTATAATCAACTACACAAAAGTAAAGAAAAAGTAAAGATGGATGAGAGGAGAGAGAGAGAGAGAGAGAGAGAGAGAGAAGAGAGAGAGAAATTCTACATACTTTCAGAAAACTGCACAATAGCACAACCAATACTGGCAATGCCACTAAGAAACAGAAAACCAGAATTACACACCTTCTTCCAAGTCTATACAAAATAGAACACATATAATGATATAACTGTAATAACTACAATACCTGTCCATTATAAAATTGATGTCAATAGATTTGATGGTATTTCTACCAGACCAGATAATGAGAGACTGATGTAAATATTGTCACTTAAATTGCCAACACCTAAAGATAGCCATAGTACACCATACATATAGTAAACCTAATATATAATAATAATAATAATAATAATAATAATAATAATAATAATAATAATTGTATTAAGAGTTTTGTCTTTCACAAATTCTACCATTATTGCCCTTTAGACATCTGTCTGTCTGTCCATCACTCTCTATCTGTCCATTTACCCTTAATATCCATCCATCTATCCACTCTAATAATTTACCATGAACACATTATTAAGAGAGTTCTTTTACACAATTATATTGTGTCTAAGTAGATCAACAGACCAACTGAAGAACCACCATTTTCTTTAACATCATTATACAAAGTGAAGTCCGAAGGTAAAGTACATTTGTTAGTTCTTGCAATATATTTAATGACCTTTCTGCTTCCTTCACATTACCAATACTTAACAACCAACGAGGTGACTCAGGGAAATACCTAGTATATTAACAACAGTGAAATAAATGACATTAAACATACTATAGAGATATATCAAGGGGAGTAGAGTTATATAAATGAACACCTCCTTAAGACATTAGAACTAAAAACTATATTAATATATTTGATCTCTTTATGAAATCAATTATATTCTAAACAACATATATTATATATATATATTATTGTGTGTATAGATATATATATATAATATATATATATATATATATTATAATTTATATATATTATATACATAATATTATATATATATAATATAATAAATAAGTTTACTTGTATAAGAACAGAAAAGGAACAGTCAAAATGGCTGCAAGGAAAACCAGACTGCGCCATTCTCCAAGTAAATATGCTGCAAGAGAGAGTGTGACAAATCCAATACCAAAGAAGGCTGAAATTAACACTGATAAAAGACCTCGATAACTGGATCCCAAAATCTCAGAGATGAGAACAAAAAAAGGGATTCCTCCAGAGACTACAAATCCCATTGCCAATCGAAGGAGAGAAAATAAATAAAAATTTGTAGATATTGCCGTTAAAACAGGTAGAATTGTGAAACCAATGAGGTAGATTAGTATAACCTTCTTACGTCCCCACTATCAGCTAACCCTCCAAGAACATAAGCACCTACTAGAAAATCCTAGGAAAAAACCACTTTGCGAGAGATTGATAAGATTAGATTTTTTACAGATTAGATTCCACTAAAGAGAGGGAGAGAGGAATTTAGGTATGCACAATTAATTATAATTAGCCACACCACCTCTTTTGTCACAGAATAAAATCCTCTCATTCATAAAACAGGTGTACAATTCCCAGCGTTACTGTCATACATGTGACATCGTTCATCATATGTTAAATTTAACAAGTGATTTGGTTTGCTTTCTTCATAACAATGCCAGTTTGGTGTCATACCAGCAAATGTTATCACTAAGACATTTATAGATGATACAAGCTGAAAGATAGCGACCAAGAAAACTGCTCTCTTTTGGAGTATACCAAAGTGGCCAGCTCTCTTTAAAGCATCTTCAATATCCATTGTCCTAGGAGGGTAACGATGGGTGTGCACTTTTCTTTTATTGGCCGTCTTAAATTCCTCATGTGGGCACTGTATACTATTAAGTACGGAAAATCAATCGGAGAAAGAATACTAAAACACACATCCGTAGATCTCCGTATGGCCTAGAAGGACTAAGGAGGTGGAGTTTTCCTCTCACGTGCATTCTGTTATAAGATGGCGGTATAAAGACAAGGTTTGCAGAAATCTGAAGATTAACTATTCTTGAATGTAAGTATTCATTGCTCAGTTAGTCTATTCATTGGTATCATTCATTGTTTCTCATTCCTAGGTGATAGTATCAATGTATTTGACTTCTCTATATCCTTCTTCATATTCTTAATTCAAGCTACAAACTTTTCAACTCCTTTCCCAATTCTTCATATATTTTCTCTCCTGAGTACCTACCTATCTACCACTTCCACATTGTCTCCAAGGTAACCAGGCCACACCTACTGAGATATTATTAAAAAGTGGATGAAATCACCATGGCAACGGATACAAGATGTCGTGTTAAACTTTATAGTTTTAGTGAAAATAGACAATGGGAAGACATGGGAACAGGTCATGTGACCTTATCATATCTAGAGAGATTACAGGGGTTTTAACTCTTGTGGTAAGATCGGAGACTGATGGTAAGTTATTAACATTTGATATATCCATGTTATTTGTTTTATCCATCTCTTTTTATTCATCCATTGTGTTTATCTATCCATTTTCATTCATCCATCATTTGCTGTATTCATCCATTTGTTTTCTCAGTCATAGAGCTGTCTTTATTTTCTATTAAAAGGTTCAATTATCCTTGAGTCTAAAATTATTTTGGACAGAGCCTACCAAAAACAAGAGGTCAGGATATAGTCATATAAAAAGTATCATATTGTCTGCTTGCTATCACAGAATACCACAATTACATTCAATAATAATAATAATAATATTATTATTATTGCTGTTGTTATAATAATAATAATAATAATAATAATAATAATAATAACAATAATAATAATAATAATAATATAATAATAAATTGATCATAACAATTATTAATTACTAGTATTGTTGTTCTATATATGTGTAGCAGTGTCTGTTATAAAGAACATTTGTTTTATTCTCTAGGAAACATTGATTGTTTGGACTGAAGATAATGCTTGTGATTTAGCTCTTAGCTTTCAAGAGAAAGACAGGCTGTGATGAAATCTGGTTCAAGATATGTGAAGTATGCAATGTAATCCCTACCCTTTGATTTTGTTCCTCTCTCTCTCTCTCTCTCTCTCTCTCTCTCTCTCTCTTAGCTTCAAGGTAAGGACCCCCAGTGTAGATTGTACTCAGGAATTATCAGAAGATGGAGAAATGTCAGAACCTATCGATACATCTGCATCTATTGATCTTCCTCCTTGTGAGCTGAGCAAACTGGATGACATTTTCAATGTAATAACAGGTGCTATGTCTTCAACATTGTCCCGTGATGAACTAGCATTAGCATTAGAGAAAGAAAGATATATACAAAAACTATTAGATTTATTTAGAATATGTGAAGATGTGGAAAATCTTGACGGACTTCATCTCCTCTACAATATTTTTCGTACACTGTTCCTCTTAAACAAAGTCTCCTTACTTTCTGTCATGTTCCAACCCGATCACATAATGGACGTTGTCGGCTGTTTGGAGTATGACCCCAGTAAACCACACCCCATTAGACATAGACATACTTAGATCAAACATCGAGATACAGAGAAGTCATCCCTTTTGATAACACTGATTTAATAGATAAAATACATTTAACATACAAAATGTGTTATATCCAGGAAGTCATTCTCCCAACTCCTTCCCTATTTGAGGAGAACATGATGTCTGCTTTCAACTCACTAGTCCTATTTAACAAAACAGAAATCGTTGACAGCATACAGGTTGGTTCTGATCTTAGAAAATTTACTCGTAATTTCTGCCATAAATAATTCTTATTTTTAGAATGATAGTCGTTATTATTTGAGCTATTTTCAAAATTGTGCAGTGATTCTGTAACATTAGATAAGTACAAAGATATGTAAGTTGTTTATCAATAATTGTGTCCTGTTAACTTCTATTTGTATAGTCAATGTTTCTCCGTGAATTGTTCTCGTTTGCTCAAGTACTGGAACTAGAAGATCGTACAAATTTTTATTGGAGACTGTGTACATTCGAGTTAATGCCAGCTCTAGAACAGATGCTAGTAAGTAATACAATATATATAATTATAATGGCTTAGTCAATAAATAAAGATCTTAGAGATTGATATGTGTACAATTCTTTCTTTATAGACTTCTGAAGTAGAGGATATAGTGACAGTGGCAGTCGATATAGTTAACCAGATTGGTGACTATACTCGTCCATATTACGAGACCATATTCTTAAACAAAATGACTTAGAAGAAGTAATTTTAACATAATATTGTTGTATCAATTCTCTCCTTTCTTTTATAGGATAGTCAATTTTTCAATGTTATCATTGGTCTTCTAGTTGATGCACAATTCACAAGTTAGTGAACATATTTAGCAATTGTTATAACTTTTATTATGTTCATATCTCAGGCATTGATGAACAGTTACTAGGTCTAATTAGGACTTTAATTGATCCTGAAAATATCATGTCAGAGACAGCTGCTGTAAGTTTCTCTTCTTTTTTCATCACTTTCTTGTGTATATAGCAAACTGCAGAAAAAGGAATCTTTCTCAATTATTTTTTATAAGCATTGTATGCATAGACTCATGGCACCACTTATGGCTCAGACCACTGGAGAGAAAAGTCAACAAAGGTGAGTGTTTTCATTCAAAATCAAGCTCTATTTATCTCTTCTCACCCTCCTCTCTCTCTCTCTCTCTCTCTCTCTCTTCCTACTTTGCTCATTTTTCTTATTTTCCTCTGTCTTCCAGACACAGCACAGAATGCAGTGTTGCTTGGACACATTTTAGAATTGCTAACAATATGTGTCGAAAGACATTCTTATCATATAAGAAATTATGTCATTGATAGGAATGTATTAGGAAGAGTTCTGGTACTTTTAACCTCATCACATCGTCATCTAGTATTAGGTAAATAAAAGGAGAATAACAATACAGTAACTCTCTCTCTCTCTCCTCTCTCTCACTCCAGCTGCTTTGAGGTTTGTCGAAAAATTGTAGGTCTAAAAGATGATTCTATAATCGATATATTATCAAGCACAATTTATTTTCTCCTATTATCAAAGTCTTTATGGCAAACGGTCAACGATACAATCTTGTTAACTCAGCCATAATCGAACTATTTCAGTTCATCAATGCAGTATGTTTTGACTACCATGTCATCCTCTATATCTCTATCTTTACTTAACTAGGAGAACATTAAAAGTCTAGTGAGCTATATTGTGGAAAATTTCATGCAAACTTTGGAAGGTGTGGAGTATGTTGAAACATTTCGAGCACTTAAATTAAAATATGATCAGGAAATGGATCGAAGTAATATTCGACAAATAAGTGGAGACCAAACAAAGTAAGAAATATTATAATGATGTATATTGTTAGGATTAGAATACAAAGTAAGAAATATTATAGTGATGTATATTGTTAGGATTAGAATACCATGAGTTGTTTGAAATATCTGTTGTAAATTCTTGTGAAATAATTATAAGCTGTTCTTACAAGTAAATCCCTCCCTATCCTGACCAATGATGATTTCATTTCATAGAATTATGTATTAGTACAATATGAATATTATTAATGTACAAACCTCAATAGGACAGTAGGTACCTCTGCTTACATAACAGTTTGTTTAGGGTTTAGGGGGTGTAAAATTATTGTATAATATTCTAACCTCAGTTTGTTGTGACAGGCTTCTCTATTAGTGGTTGTGTTTTGGGGAGAAACCAATAACAAAATTATAACAAATTATAATAAAATTATAATAAAATTATAATAGATATAACAAAAATTATAAAAATGATAAAATTATAATTGTAATTATAATTGATATCATGCAATAAAATACTAGTTGTTGTAATTGTAGGTTAGATAAAGGAGTTGAATATGATCAGGTCACACATATCATTTTTGTGGTTTTAATAAATCCATTGATTTTTGAATTTGCTGTATACATCAGTAGTTGATGTATTTGTTAGACATCAGTACTAACTCAGTCAGACTTTATAAAATAACTAAAGAACTCAATAGTTCTCAATAATTTTATTTTAATGTCAATGTTAATGTACCTTTTAGAGGTATTATACATGGATTGGATGTCAATCGATTTCGAAGAGACCCACGAAGTTTAGATGAAGATGAAGAGAGTTGGTTTGATGAGGAAAGAAGAAAGTGTAGCTATAGAGAACACCCCTCCTCCTCCCTCTATTGCATCTCTCCCTCGTTTAACTTCTTCGTTCTCATCTTCTCCTTCTGCATTTTCATCCAGTCCTCGACCTACTCTAACTCGAAATCCTCTTCAATCAACTCAGATCAAACTACCAACAATTAGCACGGTAAGTATTATAACTTAACACACTAACCTGTATTGTTTTTTATTGTGTCATTGTTTTTATGTGAACATGTCTGTCATTTCAAAGAGTAGTTAAGTGAATTTGATATAAATACCATTTATGTTGGTATGTCTTGTTGGAACTGTGCTTTATTGTTTTTATGTTGTGTATAGCTCTTAGAAGGAGCCTTCCTCCTCACTGCAAACCATACTATGAATTAACTATACCACCTAAATGTACTAAGCCAATAACTTCCCATCTCTTTTATAGTGATGTCTTATTGGTTGTGCTACTAAAATATTTAACCCTTTTGTAATAATAATTATTAGTGGGACAAATTGTATTACAATTTTGTTAAAGATCATATAAGTGTTATCTACCTAGTAAATATGTCTTTGTAATTTTGTTAAAATTCAGCCATCATTGGTTGAGTCAGTGGTATATAATGATCATTTCAACTTCAAGTGCAGACAATATTTAACACTCAGCCACACCCATCATTATAATACTAAATAAAACGCTTACATTAATAGTCCATGTATGTATTTTAAAAGTCCAATCAAATGTTCCGTACAAGAAGTCAAGGATAGAAATATAAGACGAACTTAAAGTCACATGACTCAATTAAGACATGTTTTATGTGTCACAGGTGGAAAAAGAGTACACGATATTTTATATACATGTTTACCACATGTGTAAGAAGCTAATTTTAACCCTTTCTTTTATTATACAAGGCGTTACAAAGTCTAGTGGATTATGATGAAGACTCCGATGAGGACCAACCCTCGGATGATGAGATCACTGCCTCAAGTAGTCCTGCTAAACGACAAAAATTGGAAAATATTTGAGCTATTCTCTGTCACATGACGGAGCAGATCTCTTTCTTATAATTTTATTTGCAAAAAATAATAAAATAAAAGTTATGTTCGATATTACACATTATGAATAAACATATTTTAAAAAACATACATTTCTCATATGTCATCACAGTTGTGCTGGAGTTTCTCTAAGACCATTTTATCCTTGACACAAAGCATTTTTCTATCCTACTGCCTCTGGCAGGAATTATCACTTAAACAATTTTTCTAATAAAGAGTTGTTTTCTACAGGTAGCTACTCAGCTTAGGACCATCCTTGAAAGATATTAACCCTTGAGTCATTCATTTGAATAACAATCCTTTTTTGACTGTATAAGTATGTTATAAGACTGATGTATTTTATGATCGATGACCCAGGTCTTTTTTCTCAGATGACACTATGTTATTTACTTTGTATAAGTGCTGTAGGCTTAACATGTAACTGGTATTTTGTCTTTGTACATCTTGTGTGTGAACAGATTAGTCCAGGAATTATCGTATCTTTTTTAGTGTATTATCTACAACTGTAACTGACATAAATTGCAGGTGCATTTGTCTTAAATCCAGCCGGGCCATCACAACCCACAACAGGCTTTCATCTGAAGTATAAAGTTAGTGCATGAGATTATACACTTAGATCTTAGCTTCAATTTCTCAGGTTCCTAGACTGTCAGTGCTCACTATTGAAGGAGCATGAGCTGGGGTCCACCCACCTCCTCCAGGACACACGGCTTTCCACCAGCTGAAGCTGCCGGTGGTTATTATGATCTTGCTATTGCTTTTGGCGTTTTATTTGCAATTTTCTTCACAGTCACTGTCTTCTTAACGGCCTTGCTGTGTTACCTAGTCTGGAAAAGAAATACTTCCTATACCAGAGCTCGGGGACCTGGTGAGAATCTCAACTATGGTAGTTAAAATAAACATTTATTTCAAAATAATTATATATAATATGACAGTCTGTAAAACAATCTGTCATTCATTTCTTATTGTAAAATAACTTTAATTTCACACATAACAAAAAAATTCTTTTCAAGTTAGGTTTTAGTTTCAATATCAATAGAATTGTTATTTAACAAAAATAACACAAAACTATACAATTATCAAGTCTCAGTGTGTTATTTTGTCAGCCACTGCAGGAGTTAGTACAGGCTTTGCTTTTCTCTTTTCTTTGCCTTTAATTGCTTTTCTCTCTTTTTGACAATTCACAGCAATATTATTCATAGGAGGATGTGTTACTGATCCATTCTCAGAGGATGGTGGATTATCTTTTAAGAAATCTTTTAACTCAGCTTCTCTTTTCTTCACTTTGCGTGCAATCAACTGGTCTCGTTGTCGCTTCAAATAGTCTTCCCTTTTTTGTACACTGTCTTCCTCATTGATCATTACAGTACCCTACACAGTATAAAAATACAATCAGAATATAGCAAGTATTAATATTACTACAGCTATCTCACATTAAGAGATGATGTATGAGTTTGTACTTCAGTTCTTGCACTCTGAAGCCAATTTGCTGCTGCTTCTGTAGCTCCTAGAGTTGTTGATTCACTCAAAGGAGATGTCATTGGTAGTTTGTAGTGGCTGTTCTAAGATGGTAGTGCTAGTTTGTTTTGGTAGATTAGAGAGGGTTTCAAAGTGTGAAACATTTTTAGTAGGAATATTAGTTATGGGGGGAATAGCAGCATTAGGTTCAATCAGACTTGTTGGACCAGATGAGCTGCTATACTACTAATCAAGTGAGAAGGAAGAGCTGGAAGGATCGCTGCTTTAGAAGACAGCTTTGTCTGCACGAGTTCAGTCTCAGATCCAACACTATTAGATTGACTTTTAGTTGCAATACTTACTGGAGTAAGTACTGGATCACTAGAGTTTGCCTGCGCTGACTTCTTTACTTCTAGTTCATAAGTTTTCAAACTCTCTTCTGTGGCTTGTCTTATTAGTTTCTGAAACTGTTCCTCCTCCTGTTGAACATGTTGTTCATGTTCTATTTTACTCTTTAGTAAGATATCCTGCAATATTTTGTCTTCCTCATTCACATGTGTTGATGAAGTTGGAGTTGATGAGACTTCTTTATTGTGAATGGGAGAAGTTTCTGAATCTTGCAAGTTCTTAAGCACTTCTTCATCTAACTGGAGATTGCGTTGTACCATTATTGATTTGAACAACAAGAAATCGTCCACGGCTAATAATGGTTGAAATAGTTTCTAAAGTATATATATAATAAAATTGTGATCAAACGTAATTTGAGGCATCAATAACATACCTGAAGTTTTGTAGACTTAGCGATTCCTTCAGAGCAAGCATTTATGAGCTGAGGCATAGTCATATGTAACTCTTTCATGAATTCTTGCAACAGATTTTCAACCTTATTTGGAGACAATAACAGAGTGTATTATAATTATTATTATATTATTAAATGGGAATTATGTCATAATCTTACAATAGTTTTGGTATTGTCGATGAGCATCTGTGTATGAAAATTATTTTCCTCTTCGGTATCAAAAACTGAAGCAAGGAAAGATTGATAGGGTAAAAATAAAACACATGAATACTGGTATGATGTTATGATCACTCACTCAAGCAATTCTGATCAACAAAATTGTTCACGTGAAAACTCCAGACTGGAGACATTAGAAACTGGACCAGACTGTCCATCATCCACTCAACATCCGCCCGCCATTCTGTAGAAAATGTGATAGTTGCATGGTATGGTCACCCTTGTTTTGTTTCTATGGAATTTGAGGGGTGTGGTTCTAGTGGGCGGAGCTAAATAATTGCAACTTGATGGCAGACCAGCCAAAATTTCTGTTAGCACCTGAAAACGCGTCTTCCTTGAGTCCAAAGGAAGCAAGAGAACTTTTTCAAGCCAATAAATATTACGGCCCAACAAGTGGATTCTGCTTGGGTTACGTTCAAGCTAATTTAGCGTGGGTACCAGCTCATGATGCTGATAACTTTGAGGAGTTTTGCAAGAGGAATTCAGCACCTTTACCGCTTCTTTATCGTAGCTTGCCAGGAGAATTAGTAGCTCCTCCACTGGCAGAAAAACTCAGATGTTAGGTAATGACAAATAACAACATCAATTGATTTTATAACTTTTTTTGTTTCTGCAGAACTGATCTCCCTCGATATGTTATTTTCAGTCATGGTCGACAAGTGCAGGATATGTTAGATTTATCTGGTTTTGATTGGACAGGACAAGTATCATTTTATTTGGGGTGTAGCTTCTCGTTTGAACAAGCTCTCCTTAATGCAGGAATAAATATTCGAAATGTAGAAGAAAAAACAGCTGTAAGCGTTTACATGACCGACATTAGTTGCTATGATGTAAATAACAAATTTACTGGTACAAAAATGATTGTCTCAATGCGACCTATTAAGAGGAAACATCTTCAAGATGTGGTTACTATTACGTCAAGTTACCCAAGTCCCATGGAGCTCCTATTCATATTGGAGACCCCAAGAAAAGATTGGGATATATGATATGAAAAAAACATTTCTTTAGTGATAGCACACTTACGCACAATGATGAGGTTTCGGTTTTTGGGCTTGTGGAGTCACTGGAATACAGGCAATAGAAGCTTTAGGTAAGGATTAAGAAGTTTTGATAACAACATACTAACTATTTGAATTGTATTAATTGTATAAAGCTCTCTCTATACCAAGCACTTTAAGGTCTTGGATATAATCCAAGTATAGACCTCCCTTAGTAATGCATTAAGTACATTATCACTGACTAGAACTAGTATCCTGAAATAATAGAGGATTCATTTTTCCTTTATATGAGAGAGTTTTTTAATATCTGGTTTTTCTTATAGGACCTAATTTAGCTTTCACTCATTATCCTTCTTCGATGTTTATTACTGACCTTCATACTGAATCGTCTTATATTGAAGTCTCCTCTCAAATGATGTACCTTTAGTTGTAGATATAGCACCATTAAAAAATGCCCTACTATGCATCAATTGCTTCTGGTCGGGTTGATCTGAAACAACTAAAAGAATTGGAGAAGATAATACTTGATGATCCAGGAGGTTGGGGTTCAAGAATTACGAGAAGAAGATGACTTCAATGAAATCAGTTCTCACTCTATCTCATGCTCATTCTATAGCTGTTATTTTTGGTTTCCCTTGTACCCGCTGCCAAAATCTGGAGGAGACAGACGGTCCTCCAGGAGCTTTGTCAATAGCACAAGCTCTACAAACACTTGGAAAGAAGGTTGTCATTGTCTCAGAAGAACGAAATAAAGGATTAATAGAATCCTCTATTGAAATTCTTGTTTCTTCAGGAGCTTTGAAATCAAAGATCAAGTTTCTATCTTGCAAAGATTTGATCCTATCAAAATGTGAAGGATTTGATTGCCTTGTAGCAATCGAGAGGACAGGACTTGCTAAAGATGGGTTGCCATTATACTTCTAAGGGAAGAGATGTCACAGAAATATCTTGAACCAGTCCATGAAGTATTCTTAAATGCACAGAACAGTTCTTCCATAGTGACAATTGGGATTGGAGATCGAGGAAATGAACTTGGTTTAGGAAAGATAAAGGAGAAAGTTGAGAAAGTTATGAAGAATGGAGCTGTTCTTGGTTGCAGTGTTTGCAAGTGATTATGTTATTATGGCTGGAGTTTTCTAATTGGGGAGGTTACCTATCTCCGTGGGTCTTTTATCTCTTAGCTAATTGTCCAGTGCATTGGAGATATGTACAACATGGTATAAATTTGAAGAATCACGAAATTGGAAACTAGAACAATTTCTGCCCCACTAATGAACAGGTAAATTATATATTATTTAAATATAATTTTATTATTTTGTATTTTTTTTCCATTTCTTACAGACTTGTATGTTGCTAGCTCATTTGAATCAATTAGGTGTTAGTGATGGACTGACTAAATCACTTGATCAATCTGTAGACGGGCTATGTTTGCAAATTCATCTTGATAAATGGACCAGTTGAGAGCTGTTGTCAAATATAATTATTGTTAATATTATTTTTTGATATTAAACCACAATAATTTAATACATTTTTCGTATATTTCCGTTACATCTCCGCATATTAAACGTGGTTGAAGACACTTCACTGCAAAGAAAGAAAGCACCTGTTAAGAAGATGGCTGATGAACGCAAGGAGTTAGATTGGGATCTCTCAGTAAATGTACCTGTGAAAGGAATTACGAGAAAGCTACGTGTGACCAAGCAATGAGTCAGTTCAAGCCATCATATTGAAAGTTGCTTCTAAATTGGGTAAGATTAGTAGTAATACAACTAGGAATATCAGAGAGCGTGTAACAATTGATCACTTAGAATTGCACGGGATGTAAAGCTACATAATCTATAATCTACATAATATATGTATAATTTATGAGTTGATGTACAAAATATAACTGAAATGATTATCATAGGGAATGATGATGATTGTAGACTAATTGACAAATTTCTAATTCCATGTGAGTTTTTTCCCTTGTTACCTAGACAACAGTTATTTGCTTCATCTTTAATAACTATTAAACTTATCTACTATTTGTAGTGCCATTCTTATTGGTTGTCTATGCTTGTCATTTTGATATGTGTATTTGTGTAATGGAGTTTTTATGAGGTAGCTAGTAAGTAGACTAAATAGTGTGTTGTTATAATAACAGATGTTTAGAGTAATGATAGATATTTTATAAATGTTATAAGTAAACAGTTTGTAATAAAACAAACTAACCTGTACTATTATATATCTCTCCCTCTCCCTCCCTCTCTCTCTCTAGGTGAAGGAGACTGGTCTAACTATGCTTTATGGTGGCCAGACAAACAAATATGGCTAAGCAAACGTGAGACAAACTCTCTATGCCTACGGTATCATGTCCAATGCGGTCCTGGAGTTCACAGTGTTCATAGACACTTGATCATTTGAGCTCCCGACACAAGGTCGTTATTATATGAAAGTCCACTTTGCCATGATGACATTTTATGTTGTCAAGGAGATATGCGATAGTTTCAATATTCGTCATGCTGAAGAGCTCTCATTGATGAAATCGCCATTTGATCGAGAAGGATATGTGAAAGCAACTGGCTACCACAGGGTCTAAAGCCAGGGGAGGCTCACGAGAAGGAACTCCAGTTTTAGAAGGTGTCGATACAAATACTCCTCCAAGTAGCCCTGGTCATAAGAATCGGCTACCAGCTAGTCTAGACCCTGATGCTATGTTACCTGGAGGTGGTATGGACAGTGGTGCCGTGATTATACGCAAACTTGGAGAGGCTCCCGATGGTGGCTTCTTCTCTGAAAAGCTCAATCGTTCTCTATTGAGAAAGCCTTATCAATGGCCTGTGAGTAAGATATTATGTCTACACACACTACCTAACCTAATACCTCCTCTACTGTAAATTCCTTACTGAAATATTAAGAAGCTATTAATGGTATTAGTCTTTCCTTATGTTTGAATACACCCTATTGTATCAACCCTCAATATGTGCATGTATTGTATAACAACGTAGTAAGGTTACTGTTTTGGGTGTAATTTGATGATCATACTAGATGAGTTGTATTGTATAGAGG
The DNA here is from genome assembly GCF_016097555.1 of Gigantopelta aegis. Lineage (NCBI taxonomy): Eukaryota > Metazoa > Mollusca > Gastropoda > Neomphalida > Peltospiridae > Gigantopelta > Gigantopelta aegis. Next base: position 15,857 of record NW_024534079.1, on the reverse strand, counting down.
GCTCAGTGTGACCATAACATTATAATTGCATAACAAAAACTCTGTTTATGTTATATATTAACAAAATATAGTGTATATAATGAATGACTGTTGACATGTGAAAACAGCCTGGAGGAATGTAGTTGATTGAAGTCTTTATAACATTGTGTCCTGAAGCACATTTCCTTTGACTTGTTTAACAATAGTCCCTTGTAGACAAAGAAAGATCTCTGTGGTCGCTATTTTTAATGGCTACCTTGTGAACTAGTAGATAAAAATTTAAAAGTATCACGAAAGTGGTCTGTTAAATTAACTGCTGCTACATGAACTAATTATATCTGTAGGTTGGTTACTCTAACTGTTCCACAAACAATACCTAAGATGAATAAAGAGCACTTATTATAATAGACACAGCTGTTATTCTTATTGTATTACTATTACTATGACATAGGAAACTTACTGATAGTCAATACTGACATAGGACATAAACACTATATAATAGTCAAATGCTGGTAGTAAATGATTATATTATAATTTACCTAATTATAGTAAATATAATGATATTATAAATGTTGTGTGTACTACATATGACATTTGGTATGTACAATGTATGGACCAGTAACAATGGGAGGAACAATGATTAGCACAATTTTTAAGGACTTATTATTTAGTGTTAATATAATTATTAGCTACCTTTATTGGAAACCTAAACCCACACTATCAGGACTACATGCATTCAAAGCCAATAGTAGTTGAGTACACATGTTATGATACTATGGAGTACTAATGTTTAAAGCACACTCACATTTAAATGTTGTCTTGTCTAGTTGGTTGGATTCATCAAAGACGCTATTTGACAAGATGTTAATGAGGGTGATCTCTGTACTTACGTTTCAAGTATTATCCTTTTATGGACATTGATCCGAGGGTATGTTTATTACATGTACAGGATAGCATTCTAGATTTGTTTATAGGTTGATGAGAATCGTATTAATCAGTTATATACACAAGCTAAATGGTCCATACTTACTGAAGAGGTTGACTGCACTGAAGAAGAAGCATATATACTTTTGCTGCTCTCAAATAAGAAAACTATTCACCATTCATTTGTTTATCTGTCTATCTAATCCATCCATTTGCCATTCTTTTAACCATCTATCTGTCCATCCATTCATCTATCCATCTAGTTTCAAGTGAGCTAGCCCAGACTTCTCCTGCATATCCATCAAGGACCTGTAGCACAAACAGTAGACGAGCTATTACTATATCAATGCTGCTATAGATCAACTACAGGTATGTTGCTTGTAAAAAGGAAAGATAATTCATTTGATGTCCTATTTAGATTGAACTGGGACAGACTAAAGATCCTACTGCGTAAGTCAACAATGTTTATTATTAACAATACACTATGTTCACTTAGGCTGAGAGTCGAGCTCACAGTTGACTGGTTACTGCAAATTTAGCAAGTAATCTAACTATTTCAATTTTTAACCAGTATGTTTTCATTCTTTATTGTTAGAGGAACTGGATGACACTAAAGTAGCCAAGAGATATTTCTTCCTCCTCTCAAAGGGACTTCACTGGCGTATTAATAAACACGAAGACTTTATACTCAGGGGGGAACCTCCCCTTCACGATTTAACCTCACAGGTAATAGACTTCATGCTAGATATAGCTGCTACTGTAAATATATTGTAGGAGCTGAGGCTATCCCTGATCTGGACTAGCTAAGAGGAAATATTGCTTTAGGATCTTACTACCTAGCTCTGATGAGACAGGAGAAGTTCGAATGTACTTGATACGGTGAGAGAGAGAGAGAGAGAGGAGAGAAAGGACAAATTATTCATAAGATATTTATATCTTTTAGTCTGATGAGTATTGTTCCTGGATGGCAGGGTGTAGGATGGCAATGAAGGGACGTCCTCTCGTCAAACAAGGCTATGAACAAGAATTGCAAAGTATCAAGCATTTGTAGCCATGCAAAATAAATCAGATGCTAATCCAGCAGCTGCTGCAGATCATGTAAGATAACAAGGTTTGACAAAATGGCGTTTATTTTCTTTACAGGATGAATTGAGACCAGAAGAATTTTGTTGGTCCTAGAAATGTTGAAAAAATATAGAGGAAAAGTGGGCAGTAATAGATAAACCATTATATAATACACTTGTATTAATGCTCCATGTGATTTTTATACATGTACATTGATGCATTGCTTAGAGCTTTTTCCCATTAGATTGCCCGCAAATCCTGGAGTCTCATTCATCCCATGTTAAACATGAGTTAATGGATGCTAAAATGCAATATATACGAAAACTGGCAGGCTCTTCAAGGATTTGGTATAACTTACTTGTCATCAGGAGTTGGCCGTCTAAAAAAGATGTAAGTTGTTTAGAGTGTCCCTTTAGGGTCTATTGAATTTTGTTCCTGTTAGAAACTTCTTGGTATCGCCCTATAACCGGTTAATCTTGTTTGATGCAACATCAATGGAAGAAAAGAAACACTTGGCGACTATATACGCTATGAGGTCCTGGAATGTTAATTGGGAGTCGAAACAAATGAGAAATGATCACGAACAAGATAGATCAACTTTACTTGTACATCAGCAGATCTCAAAATTGTCCACGAGTTTATTGGCGGGAATATTTGGTTGTCTCTGCGTAAACTGGAGAAGATTTGGACGTGGGAATGTTTGTCAAGTTAACAGGAGGAGTACTTCTAATTTTAGAAGGATGGGGTTGCAGAAACGATGGCTAAATTTAATTAGCTTTGCATCATATAAGACTTCCTTCCTAGAACTAGACAATTGAAAATATAAAAAATAAGTTAAACTAGTTTTCTTATTAGTTAAAGAAAATGGATAATATTCAATTCATATTTTATCAATTGCTGTACCATCTCATTAAGTTTCAATGATTTTCTTGTTTGAGGGACTGCCATTAGCTCATGTTTTTTTTTTTAATTTAAGAAATAAAATTTAGTAGATATATTTTTCTTTTAGTTACAAAGTTTTGTCAGTTTGGATCATTTTTTGTTTCCCTTCTTATTTTTTTAATATAAAATCATGACATTGTTTTCAAAATTAGAAGTTTTTAAAGAAAAGTCATGAATGTCATTTTATTTGTTTAATTAAAAATAACATTTCATATTAATAATTTGAAGGAACATTTAAAGAAATTTATGTTGGAATGAAATATATAGCAACAAAAAGTATTTAATATGATTACAGTTTTTCCACAAGTGCTCACTTCATTGACAGCTGTCATAGAATAAGATGTGTAAACCTTTTGAAATTTAGCGAAAATGTAAGGAAAACTGGCCAATCAGAACACATTAAATTTACCGAGCAGACCAAAATGAGATCAATTGGATCATGCTCCAGTTTATCATTCAATTAATTATCATGTAAATTACTTAGACATAATAATTATCGACCTAACTACACTATTAGAATTGTAAATTACTTGCTTAATATAACATTGTAATCTACAACAAAAAAAAATAGAAATTACAAATAAAGCCGTCAAAAATTGAGCTAAATTATTGTATTCCTGCAGTACATTTATTATAATATAGTTACATCATTTTCTATAATAATGAACAGATACAGATGAGGGTACAGGAGTAAAAGGTTTGAAGAGATTCCTCCCGCTCAGTTAGTGGCTGAAAAGGCAATTTGATTTTTGGTGGCTGACTGACTATTTCTACGCCATTTAAAACAGTTTTTTTCTTAGCTTTGTTTTTCTCAGGAGAGGGAGATAGGACTATTACTAGTAGTAGTAGTGGTAGTGGTAAGTTCCAGACAAATTGAGTGCATGATATTAAAAAGGAAGTGGTTTCTTCTCTTCATCAAGAGTAGCTGTATTCATATCTAGTAAGTTCTCAGTTGATTTGTGTTCTCCTTTATGATGTTCTGTGGTTTTACGACTTGCGAGGGTCAGCTATAGAGAGCCATACAAACTTTTTACGCTCTAGTTTCTTTCCTTCAGTATTAGCTTTGCAGATGGGATATTACCACCCACACAAATTGAAGTGGGAGGAGGTAGTCTGTTCTCAACAAAAACGCTAGAATAGGGGACTCTATCTCACTTCATTGAGACGACAATTGAGGCATAAGATCGACACCTTTTCTGGTTGGGTCAATAACTGTATCATTAGCAGTAAAATGATAATTAGAAGAGATTAACTGAGGGGGTGTATGTGGCGGAGTCAATCTATTATTGTTGTTGTTATTAAAAATTGCTGCTACTGTTTACCAATCACATGTTGTTTCCTCTTGAGTAGTGACCAGATATGAGGAACAGACCCTACCGAGCGTTGGTCTTGAACTCAGTCGGTCCAGTGTTTGGTCATCGAGATCCTCCTCTTCATTGAGCTGGGTATAGAGAGAGGATCATCAGCTTGGAATTTAAAACTTAGGAAATATTGTAGTTCAGCTTGATCCACTGTGCTACTATAGCAATTTGATTACCAAATAGCATACTACCACGAGAGTAACGGGGAGTTGCTACAGATGCACGTTTGATCTCCATTAGTTTACGCTATAAGACACAACGATACACTAAATTGGATTCTGTATTTAGAGAATTCTATTAAAAATGTTCATTCAAGGATCTCATTTCTGTCACACTATAATATTTTCAGTACCAGTGCTCATGCTAAGATTCCATCCTCTCATTCTGTTCTACAATACAAATCTATGTCCCATTTCTCATTCCATTACAAATATTCTATTCTCTTTCCATCTCATACTGCAAATTTCATATCCATTCCATACTATTCCATTCCCATAACTAATATTCAATTCCTTACTCTGTTGGGTGTCTTGTGGGTCTCAGCCAAAGAACGACTCTCCAATGACATATATCATTATGTCTCTCTCGGGACACCATATACGGAGAACTTACATCAATGTGGCGGGAACTATGAGGGCATGGGTCTTAGGCTGACGTAGTGTCACAGGACTATGACCTGCAAAAGCAGCACGACGTGGAAACAAGCTGAGTCACATCATGTGTGCTCCCAGTATGATCTAACTCCTCGTGGCTGTCAGAGTGGATGGCTACCTGAAAGAAAGAAATGCTTTTGATTGGACGACCAAGAACCGTCCCCCTCTTATAGGCGGCAGGAAGAGTGTGGTGAGGATGAGAACATGAGGTACCTGATCCAGAAATACCCTGTAAGAGACCCAGTATCAGGAAGCTCAAATTGTGACTGCGAGTCTGAAGTGTATGAACAATTGTGTTGTACTATGAGTTTGTTTGTATATAATATTGTACCTGGAATTTCCCCTTTAATTTTTTGAGTCCTTTCTTCAAAAGATTCTTACTTTTTTCTCTAAAACAAACAATGTAAATTAATAATCAATAACACGAGAAATTTGACAATTGGTAAGTAATCACAGAGAATACACATAACAAAAAAAAGTCTTAAAGTCAAGAACTAAGATTACTCTGATAGACAAACAATTGGAAAGATGATAACTAATTACCTTTTCCTTAACATGTCAATTGCTCTGGCCATGGATTCCTTTTGTTGGCTAATTAGTTGCTCTGCATAATCTTGCTTTGTCTTTTTCAACGTTCATCAAGTCGATCACTAGAGACAAAAAATGTGTGACAACTTCTTTCCAAAATGGAGTTAACACTTACGAAAACTATCTCTCTCTTCAAGAGCTTGATCTTTTCTCTCTAGTTCTTCATGAGAAGGTTTGATTCTTAAGAAAAGTGTAATAATAACCATAATTAATAACTAATAAATATAATTACTTTCCATTTACTGTTCAAAGAAGTTTGTTAACTTGAAGTAACAATGTTTTCTTCTCTTCTACAAGAGTATCGTTCAACTGTTCTAACATCTAATAGTATGCAAGATTACAATGAAAAGGATATGAACAATAATATCAGTAATACACTTGTTGAAATACTACTATTGCTCAGTGCTAAATATGAAGGACTATATTACTAAGTATTATTATAGCACTGGTATTATCCTATGTCATTCAATAGTGTTACATTATTAGAAGTACTGGTATTATCCTATGTCATTAATAGTGTTACATTATATAGAAGTATTATGTCATTTAGTACCTCATATCTTTCTTGCATTTGTATCTATTTGGTGTTGTTGTTGTTTTGATATGTGTTTGCAGTCTTGTAATACCACCACATTTGAGCATTCTATAAATAGAAACATATATATAATAAACTCTTCTATAAATAGAAGTGCACACACACACACACACACACACAAAATACACATATTAAACTAGTTCTATAAATAGAAACACATATATATATTAAACTAGTTCTATAAATAGAAATATACCTATAAATAAACTGGTTTGAAAACTGACCTTCTCTCTAAGTCGTATGGCTTCATGTAATTGTTCCTTTGACTCACGAGATCTAACCAAATCAAATCAAAATAACATTAAAATGACCCCTTAATCACATACTGTAACGATGAGGAAGTACCAATAGGACCATTCTTATTAGCTTGAGCTTTGATTATCTCCTTTCTCAGTGCTGAGATATCGTCTCTCAGAGAACCATTTTCCTTGAGACTTTCCTCTAGTCTCAATTCTAACTGACGTAATCTTTCTTCCTTGATAGCTAGACTCTGAGAGAGAGCTTCATCAAATTTAGTGCCTAACTCTTCAATCTTCTTTTGGCGCACATGACCCAAAGGACTATTGTTAGTGCCTGTAGAGACCATTTTTCTGGAGGTGTTTCAACTTGTCTGGTTTAAAGTACCAGCAACATCTTTTTCATGTTTTAATTCCTTTAAAAGGAAAATTAATTAAAAAATTGTACAAATGGCCCTGCCATCAACCACGCCACCTCTTTTAGTCTAAACAATCTCTTTTCGATCGGTTGTGTATCTGGGTATTGAGTTTTTGTTTGTTTTCTCCATTTCTGAGGCAACTCTTTCAGTACGTTGTTTATAAAGGTCATAATTATGTTGTAAGTCCGATGATCTTTCTCCAAGCGAAGAAGCTTAGCACGATTTTGCCTGAAAAAGAAAGAGGTCAAGACATTTCAGCATCTATCAATTTTCATCCATTCATCTCTTCATCTATCCATCCATCCATTCAACCTATCCATCCATCCATTCCATATATTCATCCATCCATTCCAATCTATCCATGCATCCATTCATACAATTACTGATTCTGTCATTAGAGGTCCCACAGGAGAATAAGGTACTACAATAGAAGAGCATATCACACTACATTCATAGAATATAGCAACTATTACATTACCTTCAGAAGCCTTGAGGCTGCAGCAAGTTTCAATTTGTCTAGTTCAGATTGAGCGTGTCCATATCATTGACACTATTAATAGTAAAGTCGATTAATAGTCTGTTCTATTTATACTAACTTTCTATCTCTCTCTAACAAAGCTGTTGCATTCTCTTGCATGAGGTCTTGCATACGATGGCTATCATCTTCTTTCCTCTTGTTCAAGAGAGCTTACTTTAACTTTAAGAGCAGCATTTTCTCCTTGAAGTTTCACCTGAAAACAATAACGACACAAAAGAATAAAGTAGTTATTGCTCAATTAAACAACTTACCTAATTTCTCAAGTTTAGTGTGAAAAACTACTCAATTCTTCTTCATAAAGTGCTTTAGCCTTCAACGAGTACATATTTTGTTGTTTAAGTTCCTAAGAGTATACAAATGGATATAACAATAACAATAATAATAATAAAATATAATAACGTACTCCAATTTTCCAACGAGCAGCTTCCATTTCTTCATTTTGTCGCTATTGTTAACTTGAAAGATGACTGCCGTCTTTCTAGACGGTTAGTCTACAGAGAGTTAAATTCCAGTAAAATATATAAGGGGGCGTGGTTAGAAAAACCACAAATGGCTATATGATGTACTAAATACTAGTTAGGTATTTTTTAATTATGGAGGTGGGGTGTGGTTTGTACATAGCGATAGCACATTGTACATACTTTTGTCCTGTAGCTTTGAAATTTTCTTCCTTCAAGCGTATGATCTTTTCATATCAGAGTGAGCTTTTTCGTTACGTTTCTTGTTCGTCTTTCAAGTTCTGTGACTTTAGCTGTGCATGTCTGAGAGTTTCCATTGACTTTTCCATCTCTTTGGACTCTTTCTCAAGTCTTTGGAGTTTAGCTTTGGTTGCCCTAAAATAGATCAATTTTTTTAAAGAAATGTATCAATGTTTTTAAGAATGGATCAATGTCACATAATAATGGATCAATGTTGGTGAATACAGAGTAGAGATTGTAACTCACATGTCTGTCTCACTGACTCGAGATGGAGTAAGAACATGTTAGTTTTAGATGAAGTATCGATTTGGATCCACTGTGTTCTAATTCAGCTGTTAATAGATCAATCTTTTCAACACTGAGAGAGAGAGAGCTAGAAGAGAGAAAAAGAGAGGGAGAGAGAGAGAGTAAAGAGTTTATTTATCTATCTTTTACCATCTCTGTTTCTCCAATTCTAGTTGTGCGTTCGCTCCATTAATTCCTGAATTCTAGATGATCATAAACATGTTCCTATAACACACCCATTTATTACATATATTACATCATACACAAACTTACAGAGGTCAAAGAGTCCACTTGCGCTTTGAGTTGAGCCGTTTCACCTTTAAGTTCATCGAGCAAGATTATTTCCCTTGAAGATTTTCTACTTCATCTTCAAGCATAGCCTTGACTCCATTATCTGTTCATTGCGGACTTTAACTCTTTAAGACGAGACTGAAGTCGACTAGCTTCTTCAAGTTTCTCTCGTTGAGCTGACAGCTCACTTTGTAGTTTATCAACTCTACTAGCCTATATTGTTGTCATATACAACATTATATTTATAGTATACAAGATACCTTCACTTTTAAAACATCTCAACTTCCTATAAAAGAAAAAAATGTGAAGCATTAATTGGCTGCTTGTCATTGATCCTTCTATTCATTCATTTGATCCCTCCATTTGTCCGTCACATCTCTCTATCTAATCCATTCATCTCCGTCTTCTCACCTCTCTCATTTGATGATATCTTTTTATCAGAATGATTCTGAGAATAAAGTTTTTTGTTTGTCTTCTCGAGTTCAGCAACTTTAGCTTGCGAATGTCTCAAAGCTTCCATGACTTCTCCATTTCTCTTGTTCTTTCTCTAAACGATGTAAGACTTAGCTCGTTGAGCTAAATCAGCTCTGTATTTCAAAACCCAGACGAGTTTCACTATTAGAACTACTTGACATTCCTGTAAAATCATTAGGAATATTACTAGACAAGAAAAGATTAACTTACCAACAGCTGACATTCGTTCTCTTTCTGTTTCAAGTTCTAACAAAAGTTGCGCTATTTGTTTCTTGACTAGAACAATAATAACAAACTCAAAAAATGATAATAAAAAACTATTATTAAACTAACTGTTCTTTTCTCTAATTCTAGTCTAGCTGTTTGAGCAACTAATTCTTCAAAGTACGTTCTAAGTCCACAGGGACTTGTTTCTCTTGATTTAAAGCATCTACTTGGACTTTTCTATGAAGCCACTTCAGCTTGAAGATCATCTACAGTGTCTGCACGTGATGTGAGAGTGGCTACCTTTGTTCTAAGAGAGTTTTTGGTTTCAGCCATTGAGTTCGTTTTGTTGTTTAAGTTCCTGGAGAGAGGGAAGAGAAGTGAAGATAACTTTGATGGGGGGGGGGGGGGGTGTAAACACGTTTTCTTAAGATATCTGAGGGGGGGGGGCCCTCTGAAGATACTTGACTACATCAGCTTCAAGTTTTTTCAATTTTAGCATTCTAAAATTAGATGGGGGAGATGTTCCGGTTAATTAGAATAGAAGGGGCGGAGGGACCTGAACTTTTAGGGCCTCAACTTCATCTCTGTAAGCTCTGGTTCCTTGGCATCATCTAAGCTTGGATTCTCGTTTCTATAAGAAATGTAAACACACAAATGAGCTTTTAATTATCCATAATTATATGTACATGATGTCATTATGATGTCATCATCCTTCCAATTACTTGTCATGCTTCTATTGTCATTTTAAACATGTTTGTTGTGAAATAAAAATTAACCCTTTTCATTATATATTATATATAACTCGGTATCTATAGCAAATAATCTATTTATTCCTCTAAATATTGGGCACCATTGGACTTGGAAATGTCCTTGTATAATAGTGGTATTGTCAGTATTAAAGGTTGTATAATATATAATGAAATAATATCTATAATGAGGGTTCATTGTTTTACAAATATATTTACTACCATATGCTAAAATCTATTGAACTGTTACTTCAATTACATTAGACACAGGATATAAGTTTAAAATAAAAGAATAATAATGAAATAACTTACTTCAAGAGTTAATTTTTGAAGAGCAATTGAACTTGTTTAGTTCTCGTTCAAGATCATTTATTAAATCTGTTTTACGATCAACTACAAGGACGAGAGAGAGAGAGAGAGAGAGAGAGAGAAAGGGAGAGAGAGGAGAGAGAGGGAAAGAGAGAGAGAGAGAGAGAGGAGAGAGAAAGCAAGAGGAGAGACCGAGAGAGAAAGAGGAGAGAGAGAGACAGAGGGAGAGAGAGAGAGAGAGAGAGAGGAGGAGAGAGAGAGAAGAGAAGAGGAGGAGGAGGGAGAGAGAGAGAGAGAGAGAGAGAGACAGAGAGAGGAAGAAGAGAGAGGAGAAGAGGAAGAGAGGAGAGAGAGAGAGAGAGAGAAGAGAGGAGAGAGAGAGGAGAGATAGTTATTATAAAACAAATAACACTCACATTTCCTCCTGGTAACCTCTAGCTTGTTTTTTAAGTTCTATGATCTCAGGATTAATTTTGTGGTGATGGAATAACACTTTATTTGATGCTGTCACTAGCAGGCACCATCTAGAAAGAAACAATAACAAATAGTTAAACTAGTTTATGAAACTGTTTTACAACTTGTTTCTTTATAAAAGTCACGCTCACAAGGTCAGGTCTACAAGCATCTTACTGAAAAATCAATAAAATGGGTGTGGTTTATCATAGACTCAGTCTAACATCAGTCTTTCTTAGCAACACGTTGAAGATGGACATATGCTGTCCTACATAAAGCCTCTAGATCACTAGATGTATGATTAATGATGATGGCAAGAAAACCCCGATATATAATTACGGTTTTAAGAATCTCTCCCAGATCATTCCAATCTAGCAGAGCAAACAAACTCAGTAGTCTCTGTGATCTGAATACAAATAATAATTGCTGGTCTCTCTCTCTCTACTTGACTAAATTTTGTATATAAAAGATTAGAGCCTGTTGTTGTTCTACTCCCAGATTCTTCATTTGTTCTATCAGCTGTACTTTGTGATCAGATTGTATAGCACATCCAAGTAATAAAATAATAAATTTTTCTAACTCATCAAAGATTTATCTAAAACAAGAAACAAAGAAATCATTACATCATTAATTACTAAAACAAGAGAACAGTTTTTATGTTAATTAATTAATACACAACAATGATAGATTATTTGGGTGGGGACAAGGATTGTCAACAACTGACCACTAGTTGGTTCATAATGAGCAATAGAGGATATTTCGGGAGGGCAGCCAGTACCAGCTGTTGTTGTGTGCTGATATAAAAATGTGTCATGCTGTTAACACGCCAGCTGCAATTTTTGAAGTCTTGAGGATACATCTCCGTTGGACATTTCGTTTAACTCTGGTCAAACCATATGTATTTGGGTCACTATAGAAAAGAAACCAAATAAGGAGAGTCTTTATTTCAAATAGCCATCAGGAGGCTCTTATATTTCAAATAAGCCACCAAAAGCTACATTTAAGCCTCGTTAACTCATCTAGTATATCTGTAGTATATAATTACAATAATTTACAAACATACAAATTACAATAAACATATCATATTGTGTAAATAGTAACAGAGAGAAACACTCTAGCAACACATACCACCTCATTGTAAAAACATATCACTAACATCACAGCAATAATGAGTAGTTATTATGATTATAAAATGATAGTAAGTGTGTTTTAACTTACACTGCATTCATGATCTTATGAAAAATGACTCCATCAGCAATATCACGAACCTTCAAATAGTATCATGATCATCAAAGAGCTTTACCTGATAAGAAAGAAAACAATGAACAAGTAGACAGAGAGATAGGAAAGATAGAAAGACAACAGAGAGATGGAAAGATAGACAGAGAGAGAGATGGGAAGATAGACACAGAGAGAGATGGGAAGATAGACAAGAGACAGACAGACGGATATAGAACAAAGTAGAATAGATAGATTAATCTTATATTAGCACACAAACTGATAACATCATACATATTATGTAATACAAACCCATTATTGTTGTTCTGTACTAACTTGTTGCAAAACACAGACATTTCCAGACCACACCCACCCTTACATCATCAAAAGCAAGAAACGGTTTTAAAATTTACACACAAGTAAGTAATCGATAACATATTTTATATGAGTAGAAATGACATAAAAATAATATAATCTAATACAAAATATATATATATATATTATATATACAATGAAGTACAAAGATAAACAATAACAATGTTAATTACACTATACACAAGTATATTGTTTTGTTAGAGGTACACGTCAATTGTTACTTGTTCTACAAGGAAATACAATATTATATAGCTAATATAATCATTATGTCATATAGACAATATAAAATGATTAGTATATATTTAATTATATACAAATAATAGTAATACTTTCAATGATATATTTAATAACACGCTCTTTTGTGATGATAATCCACATGTCCATTAAATATATGTTATAATGAAATCACCATGCCCATCATTATATTAATGAATGCTTGTCGTATACAAATAGCATGAAGAAATTTCAATAAAAAAGAGGGAATTTAACAGCTGTAAAGGAATGACAATTACTGACAAGTCCGCTTTGTATATCAATCCACAGACCACCCACATATCGTATAGCAACAATCTATCAATGGAATAACAAAAGGGGTCTAGTGTACATTACCACAAATAAGGAGAGCTGTTACTAAATGACTTCTATAACAAAGATAATGGATTTAGTTAGAGATATTTTTGACATAACATAGTTGTTGTATGTACAATATGTTGTTGTTGTTAAGTCTTGATCTTAAACCTGGAATAAAGTATTTTAAAAAGAAAACAGGCGGAAAAGAATTTAAATAATCATTTTTATAAATCCCTCTTGGAATTCTCTTACTCCAAGTTGTACTCACATCGCACAAAAGACACGATATCGTTCTACTGACTCAATTAAGAGGCGATATCCCTCTTTAATAAAATGATGATGATATTAACTGCTAACATGAAATATCGCTAATGAAGAGACTTCGTTATACATTATTGTAAGTCAAGGTTTAAAATATGTTCTTTTTCTAGATAAAAGGTCTCTCTTTGAGATTAATGTAAACTAGATGATAGATAGTAGTGTATACACAAGTACAAGATGAAGTGTGCATTCACTAACTAAGCAAGATATGGATAATGTATGAATTATGTAATAATAGCAAGTACTACATTCTCTGAATGTTGTATCATTGCAAAAAGAATTGGCAAGCAATGAAAAAAGGAGACAATGAGAAACAATATTGAAGATAATGTGAGATCATTAGTCTTAAGATCAATATAATAAGTATTGATGTTCACTAGTATAGACCTTACTACTATCCTAGGTCACTGTGGTAAGTACTGATGTTCACTAGTCTAGAGCTTACTAATGATAGCTATCCTAGGTCACTGTGGTAAGTAATGATGTTCACTAGTCTAGAGCTTACAGCTGTCCTAGGTCACTGTGGTAAGTACTGATGTTCACTAGTCTAGACCTTACTACTATCCTAGGTCACTGTGGTAAAGTACTGATGTTCACTAGTCTAGACCTTACTACTATCCTAGGTCACAGTGAAGTATCCAAGGTCAACATGATGTAATCTTATATATAAAACCAATTAGTGTTGCTGTCATAACCTGATGTATAGAAAATGGTATGTGTACAAAGAACAGTTGAGAAATGTAACATTAAAGCATCACCATTATGTAATATTATTTACACAACTAACAGCATACATTGTTGACGTTTATAGAAGTCCACAATATACACATATAATACAGTACATGATGAATGCTAGGAAGAAGTTTATTTGTTATTACCATATAAGGTAAGCTATATAGTAACTATATTATCCTTTAACATCTATTAGTACATATATACATTTAATAACATTTGTCTGTTTTATAGGTAGCAGTGTAAATTATGATTAATAACAAGTTGCGTATTAGAGAAACAATGTCCTGTATGTGTGACCGTATGGTCTTCTTTCATTCATAGGATATAAATCATTACATTTTTGTTCTTCTTTACAATGTGGTTAGTGAGGAGACAGTATTTTGACACAACATTTCTAATCAAGAATTCATTACATTTGTTGTGTTTCTTATTACAATGTGGTTAGTTGAGGAGACCACTAACATTGCTAATCAAGAATCACTACCAATGTTATTGAAACCCATCATTACGGCTGTGCTTTCTAGAATTGTAAACCAGCTGGTCTGGAGGTTTACTAGCTCATCAAATTAAATTACTATACAACCATTAAAGGTATTCATTGCTAAACATCAAATGTACAGTTGATGTATCGTTACTAGTTGTCAAAATGTTCTAAATATAAACAAAAAATCTTGAACCTAAAGTTGTTAAGAAACGTCTTTACATTAAGTAAAATAATATTCTAATACAAATATTTAATTATTACTATTATGACTGTCAGAACCTTATTAATATTAATAGACAATACAGCTATCTCTAGTATTATACACAATGTATTTAACTAATAAAATATTTAAATTATTTTCACTAAATTTGTCATGTACAATGTAACAAAACAGAGAAATAAATTTCAGCTATGTGTGTTTAATATATTATAGCCTCATTTCCAACAGTCAGGAATGAGTGTCTGGGTTTGAGACTTTATATAGCAAGACCTAAAGTCCTTTGTACATAATATTGAAGGCACTTTACCAGGCCACTAAAGCTGAGTCCATAAACTGCTTTGTCTGTCCATTATTGAAGAGCAATAGGGGTGGTGATGTGTGATACAAAAATGTCTACCAATAAAAAAGTTGATCTGAGAAAGAGAGACACGGGGAAGACTCTATCAAAAGTATTATTATATGGTTAATTGTGTTTTTTAGAGTCATAAACAAATTAATATAGTTATATAACAGGTAACTCACCCAAATACTCTTCAGTTGGAAACTTTCTCAAGAGGGTACCACTAGATTAAAAACACTTTTATTGGACTAACTTACACCTTCTCCCTCTCTTATCTTTTAGGATAATGAATGGAAACTTAACAAGTTAATCTGTTAGACCTATTAACACAAACTCACTAAAAAACGTGCGACAATAAAATCAAATTCATGGTTGGTTAGGGATCACGTGATCTCATTAACTGCTCGTCTAATTAGCATGAATTAAATTAAATAGTATCTGAACATTAAGAACAATAAAACATATTGATATATTATTTATTCATCTGTCATGAGTATTACGTTATAGGATGAAAATGACAATCCTATACAGCTGTATCCTTAATCCTTGAGAATTATTTACACATGTGTAGGAAAAGAGACATCAAAAGGAACATCAAACACTATATCATCTACATCCGAAATGACGCTTGAATGCACTTGGACAATTGTTGTTGTACAATTACCTAGATGTTGTTAAAGGGAAATAAATGATTTTTTAAAATTATATATTAAGTTTAAGGGGGATGCTTAGACCATTAAAAAATGAATAACTTCTTCATCATTAAACGCAACTTCAGTGTTAATGATATACATCGTACGGGATGATAATCCTCTCTGTCTCCCTCTATCC
>NW_024534078.1:0-22152 GCF_016097555.1 Gigantopelta aegis | reverse complement strand
TATATGAGGCTTCGTCATACAATACCACTATGAGGCAATGACCGCCAAACAAGTACGCACTATAGTGCAGAAATCATTGCGATATGTGTTCTGACATCTAGTTCACCCCACCCCTAAAAATAAAATGTTTAAATGTAAAGGCAAATGTATGTATCGCATGTACGCCCTGTGTGGGTGGATTTGAAACCAGTCACCCAGTGTCTACCCTACTCTATAAATATCACAACTCTTTCTGGAAGTCAGTATATGAGGCAATAACCGTCATACAAGTACGCACTATGATGCTGAATGTATTGCTATTTGTGTTCTGACATCTAGTTCACACGACCCCTAAAAATTAAATGTTTAGATGTAAACGCAAATGTATGTATCGCATGTATTCCCTGTGTGGGCGAATAATAGGAACATTTATTTTAGTCTTTGGCCCAAATATTTGGTGAATAAGGCTAAAAATAAATTTTGGAGCCGAATGTTCCAAAATTGATTTTTGCCGAATGGTGTGTATTAAGTAGTCGAATGAACAAAGTTTTTGGTACATTATGGACAGAAACCAGTGACACAGGGTCTCCCCGACTCTATAAATATGAGAACCCCTTCTGAAAGTCAGTATATGAGGCAATGACAGCCATACAAGTACGCACTATAGTTCTGAAAGCATTGCTATTTGTGTTCTGACATCTAATTCACCCCTCCATGTTTAGATGTAAACGCAAATGTATGTATCGCATGTACGCCCTGTGTTGGCGAATAATAGGAACATTTATTTTAGTCCTTGGCCCAAATATTTGGTTAATAAGGGCAAAAATAAATTTTGGAGCCGAATTTTCCAAAATTGATTTTTGCCGCATGGTGTGTATTAAGTAGTCGAATAAAATAAATTTTTGGTACATAATGGATAGAAACCAGTCACACAGGGTCTCCCCCACTGGAGAACCCCTTCTGAAAGTCAGTATATGAGGCAATGACCGCCAAACAAGTACGCACTATAGTGCTGAAAGCATTGCTATATGTGTTCTGACATCTAGTTCACCCCACCCCTAAAAATAAAATGTTTAAATGTAAAGGCAAATGTATGTATCGTATGTACGCCCTGTGTGGGCGAATATGTATCGCAAATGTACGCCCCAAAATGTGTGGGTTTGGATTTGACACCAGTCACCCAGTGTCTACCCTACTCTATAAATATCACAACTCTTTCTGGAAGTCAGTATATGAGGCAATAACCGTCATACAAGTACGCACTATGATGCTGAATGTATTGCTATTTGTGTTCTGACATCTAATTAAACCCCACCCTAAAAATAAAAAGTGTATATGTAAAGAGAAATGTATGTATCGTATATACGCTCTTCGTGGGCGAATTATAGGAACATTTATTTCAGTCCTAGGCCCAAATGTTTGGTGAATAAGGGCAAAAATAAATTTTGGGGCCGAATTTTCAAAAATTGTATTTTGCCGAATGGTGTGTATTAAGTAGTCGAATAAACACAGTTTTTGGTACATAATGGATAGAAACCAGTCACACAGGGTCTCCCCCACTCTATAAATATGAGAACCCCTTCTGAAAGTCAGTATATGAGGCAATGACCGCCAAACAAGTACGCACTATAGTGCAGAAATCATTGCGATATGTGTTCTGACATCTAGTTCACCCCACCCCTAAAAATAAAATGTTTAAATGTAAAGGCAAATGTATGTATCGCATGTACGCCCTGTGTGGGTTTGGATTTGAACCAGTCACCCAGTGTCTACCCTACTCTATAAATATCACAACTCTTTCTGGAAGTCAGTATATGAGGCAATAACCGTCATACAAGTACGCACTATGATGCTGAATGTATTGCTATTTGTGTTCTGACATCTAGTTCACACGACCCCTAAAAATTAAATGTTTAGATGTAAACGCAAATGTATGTATCGCATGTATTCCCTGTGTGGGCGAATAATAGGAACATTTATTTTAGTCTTTGGCCCAAATATTTGGTGAATAAGGCTAAAAATAAATTTTGGAGCCGAATGTTCCAAAATTGATTTTTGCCGAATGGTGTGTATTAAGTAGTCGAATGAACAAAGTTTTTGGTACATTATGGACAGAAACCAGTGACACAGGGTCTCCCCGACTCTATAAATATGAGAACCCCTTCTGAAAGTCAGTATATGAGGCAATGACAGCCATACAAGTACGCACTATGGTGCTGAAAGCATTGCTATTTGTGTTCTGACATCTAATTCACCCGACCCCTAAAAATAAAATGTGTAAATGTAAAGGCAAATGTATGTATCGTAGGTACGCCCTGTGTGCGCGAATTATAGGATCATTTATTATAGTCCTTGGCCGAAATGTTTGGTGAATAACGGCAAAAATACATTTTGGGGCCGAGTTTTCCAAAATTGATTATTGTCGAATGGTGTGTATCAAGTAGTCGAATAAACAAAGTTTTTGGTACATAATGGATAGAAACCAGTCACACGGGGTCTCCCCCACTCTATAAATATGAGAACCCCTTCTGAAAGTCAGAATATGAGGTTATGACCGCCATACAAGTACGCACTATAGTTCTGAAAGCATTGCTATTTGTGTTCTGACATCTAATTCACCCCTCCCCTAAAAAAAAAGTGTAAGATGTAAACGCAAATGTATGTATCGCATGTACGCCCTGTGTTGGCGAATAATAGGAACATTTATTTTAGTCCTTGGCCCAAATATTTGGTTAATAAGGGCAAAAATAAATTTTGGAGCCGAATTTTCCAAAATTGATTTTTGCCGCATGGTGTGTATTAAGTAGTCGAATAAAATAAATTTTTGGTACATAATGGATAGAAACCAGTCACACAGGGTCTCCCCCACTCTATAAATATGAGAACCCCTTCTGAAAGTCAGTATATGAGGCAATGACCGCCATACAAGTACGCACTATGATGCTGAATGTATTGCTATTTGTGTTCTGACATCTAATTCACCCCACCCCTAAAAATAAAAAGTGTATATGTAAAGACAAATGTATGTATCGTATGTACGCCCTGTGTGGGCGAATTATAGGAACATTTATTTTAGTGCCTGGCCCAAATATTTGGTTAATAAGGGCAAAAATAAATTTTGGGGCCGAATTTTCCAAAATTGATTTTTGCCGAAATGGTGTGTATTAAGTAGTCTAATAAACAAAGTTTTTGGTACATAATGGATTTGAACCAGTCACCCAGTGTCTACCCTACTCTATAAATATCACAACTCTTTCTGGAAGTCAGTATATGAGGCAATAACCGTCATACAAGTACGCACTATGATGCTGAATGTATTGCTATTTGTGTTCTGACATCTAATTAGACCCACCCCTAAAAATAAAAAGTGTATATGTAAAGAGAAATGTATGTATCGTATATACGCTCTTCGTGGACGAATTATAGGAACATTTATTTCAGTTCTAGCCCCAAATGTTTGGTGAATAAGGGCAAAAATAAATTTTGGGGCCGAATTTTCAAAAATTGTATTTTGCCGAATGGTGTGTATTAAGTTGTCGAATAAACACAGTGTTTGGTACATAATGGATAGAAACCAGTCACACAGGGTCTCCCCCACTCTATAAATATGAGAACCCCTTCTGAAAGTCAGTATATGAGGCAATGACCGCCAAACAAGTACGCACTATAGTGCAGAAATCATTGCGATATGTGTTCTGACATCTAGTTCACCCCACCCCTAAAAATAAAATGTTTAAATGTAAAGGCAAATGTATGTATCGCATGTACGCCCTGTGTGGGTTTGGATTTGAACCAGTCACCCAGTGTCTACCCTACTCTATAAATATCACAACTCTTTCTGGAAGTCAGTATATGAGGCAATAACCGTCATACAAGTACGCACTATGATGCTGAATGTATTGCTATTTGTGTTCTGACATCTAATTAGACCCACCCCTAAAAATAAAAAGTGTATATGTAAAGAGAAATGTATGTATCGTATATACGCTCTTCGTGGACGAATTATAGGAACATTTATTTCAGTTCTAGCCCCAAATGTTTGGTGAATAAGGGCAAAAATAAATTTTGGGGCCGAATTTTCAAAATTGATTTTTGCCGAATGGTGTGTATTAAGTAGTCGAATAAACACAGTTTTTGGTACATAATGGATAGAAACCAGTCACACAGGGTCTCCCCCACTGTATAAATATGAGAACCCCTTCTGAAAGTCAGTATATGAGGCAATGACCGCCAAACAAGTACGCACTATAGTGCTGAAAGCATTGCTATATGTGTTCTGACATCTAGTTCACCCCACCCCTAAAAATAAAATGTTTAAATGTAAAGGCAAATGTATGTATCGCATGTACGCCCTGTGTGGGTTTGGATTTGAACCAGTCACCCAGTGTCTACCCTACTCTATAAATATCACAACTCTTTCTGGAAGTCAGTATATGAGGCAATAACCGTCATACAAGTACGCACTATGATGCTGAATGTATTGCTATTTGTGTTCTGACATCTAGTTCACACGACCCCTAAAAATTAAATGTTTAGATGTAAACGCAAATGTATGTATCGCATGTATTCCCTGTGTGGGCGAATAATAGGAACATTTATTTTAGTCTTTGGCCCAAATATTTGGTGAATAAGGCTAAAAATAAATTTTGGAGCCGAATGTTCCAAAATTGATTTTTGCCGAATGGTGTGTATTAAGTAGTCGAATAAACAAAGTTTTTGGTACATAATGGATAGAAACCAGTCACACAGGGTCTCCCCCACTCTATAAATATGAGAACCCCTTCTGAAAGTCAGTATATGAGGCAATGACCGCCATACAAGTACGCACTATAGTGCTGAAAGCATTGCTATTTGTGTTCTGACATCTAATTCACCCCACCCCTAAAAATAAAATGTTTAGATGTAAAGGCAAATGTATGTATCGTATGTACGCCCTGTGTGGGCGAATTATAGGAACATTTATTTTAGTCCTTGGCCCAAATATTTGGTTAATAAGGGCAAAAATAAATTTTGGGCCGAATTTTCCAAAATTGATTTTTGCCGAATGGTGTGTATTAAGTAGTCGAATAAACAAAGTTTTTGGTACATAATGGATAGAAACCAGTCACACAGGGTCTCCCCCACTCTATAAATATGAGAACCCCTTCTGAAAGTCAGTATATGAGGCAATGACCGCCATACAAGTACGCACTATAGTGCTGAATGCATTGCTATTTGTGTTCTGACATCTAATTCACCCCACCCCTAAAAATAAAAAGTGTAAATGTAAAGGCAAATGTATGTATCGTATGTACGCCCTGTGTGGGCGAATTATAGGAACATTTATTTTAGTCCTTGGCCCAAATATTTGGTTAATAAGGGCAAAAATAAATTTTGGGGCCGAATTTTCCAAAATTGATTTTTGCCGAATGGTGTGTATTAAGTAGTCGAATAAACAAAGTTTTTGGTACATAATGGATAGAAACCAGTCACACAGGGTCTCCCCCACTCTATAAATATGAGAACCCCTTCTGAAAGTCAGTATATGAGGCAATGACCGCCATACAAGTACGCACTATGATGCTGAATGTATTGCTATTTGTGTTCTGACATCTAATTCACCCCACCCCTAAAAATAAAATGTTTAAATGTAAAGGCAAATGTATGTATCGTATGTACGCCCTGTGTGGGCGAATTATAGGAACATTTATTTTAGTCCTTGGCCCAAATATTTGGTGAATAAGGGCAAAAATAAATTTTGGGGCCGAATTTTCCAAAATTGATTTTTGCCGAATGGTGTGTATTAAGTAGTCGAATAAACAAAGTTTTTGGTACATAATGGATAGAAACCAGTCACACAGGGTCTCCCCCACTCTATAAATATGAGAACCCCTTCTGAAAGTCAGTATATGAGGCAATGACCGCCATACAAGTACGCACTATGATGCTGAATGCATTGCTATTTGTGTTCTGACATCTAATTCACCCCACCCTAAAAATAAAAAGTGTAAATGTAAAGGCAAATGTATGTATCGTATGTACGCCCTGTGTGGGCGAATTATAGGAACATTTATTTTAGTCCTTGGCCCAAATATTTGGTTAATAAGGGCAAAAATAAATTTTGGGGCCGAATTTTCCAAAATTGATTTTTGCCGAATGGTGTGTATTAAGTAGTCGAATAAACACAGTTTTTGGTACATAATGGATAGAAACCAGTCACATAGGGTCTCCCCCACACTATAAATATGAGAACCCCTTCTGAAAGTCAGTATATGAGGCAATGACCGCCAAACAAGTGCGCACTATAGTGCTGAAAGCATTGCTATATGTGTTCTGACATCTAGTTCACCCCACCACTAAAAATAAAATGTTTAAATGTAAAGGGAAATGTATGTATCGCATGTACGCCCTGTGTGGGTTTGGATTTGAACTAGTCACCCAGTGTCTACCCTACTCTATAAATATCACAACTCTTTCTGGAAGTCAGTATATGAGGCAATAACCGTAATACAAGTACGCACTATGATGCTGAATGTATTGCTATTTGTGTTCTGACATCTAATTAGACCCACCCCTAAAAATAAAAAGTGTATATGTAAAGAGAAATGTATGTATCGTATATACGCTCTTCGTGGACGAATTATAGGAACATTTATTTCAGTTCTAGCCCCAAATGTTTGGTGAATAAGGGCAAAAATAAATTTTGGGGCCGAATTTTCAAAAATTGTATTTTGCCGAATGGTGTGTATTAAGTAGTCGAATAAACACAGTTTTTGGTACATAATGGATAGAAACCAGTCACACAGGGTCTCCCCCACTGTATAAATATGAGAACCCCTTCTGAAAGTCAGTATATGAGGCAATGACCGCCAACAAGTACGCACTATAGTGCTGAAAGCATTGCTATTTGTGTTCTGACATCTAATTCACCCCACCCTAAAAATAAAATGTGTAATGTAAAGGCAAATGTATGTATCGCATGTACGCCCTGTGTGGGCGAATTATAGGAACATTTATTTTAGTCCTTGGCCCAAATATTTGGTTAATAAGGGCAAAAATAAATTTTGGGGCCGAATTTTCCAAAATTGATTTTTGCCGAATGGTGTGTATTAAGTAGTCGAATAAACAAAGTTTTTGGTACATAATGGATAGAAACCAGTCACACAGGGTCTCCCCCACTCTATAAATATGAGAACCCCTTCTGAAAGTCAGTATATGAGGCAATGACCGCCATACAAGTACGCACTATGATGCTGAAAGCATTGCTATTTGTGTTCTGACATCTAGTTCACCCCACCCCTAAAAATAAAATGTTTAAATGTAAAGGCAAATGTATGTATCGTATGTACGCCCTGTGTGGGCGAATTATAGGAACATTTATTTTAGTCCTTGGCCCAAATATTTGGTGAATAAGGGCAAAAATAAATTTTGGGGCCGAATTTTCCAAAATTGATTTTTGCCGAATGGTGTGTATTAAGTAGTCGAATAAACAAAGTTTTTGGTACATAATGGATAGAAACCAGTCACACAGGGTCTCCCCCACTCTATAAATATGAGAACCCCTTCTGAAAGTCAGTATATGAGGCAATGACCGCCATACAAGTACGCACTATGATGCTGAATGCATTGCTATTTGTGTTCTGACATCTAATTCACCCCACCCCTAAAAATAAAAAGTGTATATGTAAAGACAAATGTATGTATCGTATGTACGCCCTTCGTGGGCGAATTATAGGAACATTTATTTTAGTCCTTGGCCCAAATGTTTGGTGAATAAGGGCAAAAATAAATTTTGGGGCCGAATTTTCCAAAATTGATTTTTGCCGAATGGTGTGTATTAAGTAGTCGAATAAACACAGTTTTTGGTACATAATGGATAGAAACCAGTCACACAGGGTCTCCCCCACTCTATAAATATGAGAACCCCTTCTGAAAGTCAGTATATGAGGCAATGACCGCCAAACAAGTACGCACTATAGTGCTGAAAGCATTGCTATATGTGTTCTGACATCTAGTTCACCCCACCCCTAAAAATAAAATGTTTAAATGTAAAGGCAAATGTATGTATCGCATGTACGCCCTGTGTGGGTTTGGATTTGAACCAGTCACCCAGTGTCTACCCTACTCTATAAATATCACAACTCTTTCTGGAAGTCAGTATATGAGGCAATAACCGTCATACAAGTACGCACTATGATGCTGAATGTATTGCTATTTGTGTTCTGACATCTAATTCACCCTATCACTAAAAATAAAAAGTGTATATGTAAAGAGAAATGTATGTATCGTATATATTCGCTCTGTGGGCGAATTATAGGAACATTTATTTCAGTCTTTGGCCCAAATGTTTGGTGAATAAGGGGAAAAATAAATTTTGGGGCCGAATGTTCCAAAATTGATTTTTGCCGAATGGTGTGTATTAAGTAGTCGAATAAACAAAGTTTTTGGTACATAATGGATAGAAACCAGTCACACACAGGGTCTCCCCCACTCTATAAATATGAGAACCCCTTCTGAAAGTCAGTATATGAGGCAATGACCGCCATACAAGTACGCACTATAGTGCTGAAAGCATTGCTATTTGTGTTCTGACATCTAATTCACCCCTCCAAAAATAAAATGTGTAAATGTAAAGCAAATGTATGTATCGCATGTACGCCCTGTGTGGCGAATAATAGGAACATTTATTTTAGTCCTTGGCCCAAATATTTGGTTAATAAGGGCAAAAATAAATTTTGGAGCCGAATTTTCCAAAATTGATTTTTGCCGAATGGTGTGTATTAAGTAGTCGAATAAAATAAGTTTTTGGTACATAATGGATAGAAACCAGTCACACAGGGTCTCCCCCACTCTATAAATATGAGAACCCCTTCTGAAAGTCAGTATATGAGGCAATGACCGCCAAAAAGTACGCACTATGATGCTGAAAGCATTGCTATTTGTGTTCTGACATCTAATTCACCCCACCCCTAAAAATAAAAAGTGTAATGTAAAGGCAAATGTATGTATCGTATGTACGCCCTGTGTGGGCGAATTATAGGAACATTTATTTTAGTCCTTGGCCCAAATATTTGGTTCACCCCACCAAAAATAAATTTTGGTACAATTGAATGTGTATTAAGTAGTCGAACCATAATGGATTTGAACCAGTCACACAGTGTCTCCCCTACTCTATAAATATGAGAACCCTTTCTGAAAGTCAGTATATGAGGCAATGACCGTCATACAAGTACGCACTATGATGCTGAATGTATTGCTATTTGTGTTCTGACATCTAATTCACCCCACCCCTAAAAATAAAAAGTGTATATGTAAAGACAAATGTATGTATCGTATATACGCCCTTCGTGGGCGAATTATAGGAACATTTATTTCAGTCCTAGGCCCAAATGTTTGGTGAATAAGGGCAAAAATAAATTTTGGGGCCGAATTTTCCAAAATTGATTTTTGCCGAATGGTGTGTATTAAGTAGTCGAATAAACACAGTTTTTGGTACATAATGGATAGAAACCAGTCACACAGGGTCTCCCCCACTCTATAAATATGAGAACCCCTTCTGAAAGTCAGTATATGAGGCAATGACCGCCAAACAAGTACGCACTATAGTGCTGAAAGCATTGCTATTTGTGTTCTGACATCTAGTTCACCCCACCCCTAAAAATAAAATGTTTAAATGTAAAGGCAAATGTATGTATCGCATGTACGCCCTGTGTGCGAATTATAGGAACATTTATTTTAGTCCTTGGCCCAAATATTTGGTTAATAAGGGCAAAAATAAATTTTGGGGCCGAATTTTCCAAAATTGATTTTTGCCGAATGGTGTGTATTAAGTAGTCGAATAAACAAAGTTTTTGGTACATAATGGATAGAAACCAGTCACACAGGGTCTCCCCCACTCTATAAATATGAGAACCCCTTCTGAAAGTCAGTATATGAGGCAATGACCGCCATACAAGTACGCACTATGATGCTGAATGCATTGCTATTTGTGTTCTGACATCTAATTCACCCCACCCCTAAAAATAAAAAGTGTATATGTAAAGACAAATGTATGTATCGTATGTACGCCCTGTGTGGGCGAATTAGTGTCCTTGGCCCAAATTAATAAGGGAATTTTCAAAATTTATTTTTGCCGAGTGTGTATTAAGTAGTCGAATAAACAAAGTTTTTGGTACATAATGGATAGAAACCCAAAGGGTCTCCCCCACTTTGGTTCTGAATAATATGGGCAAAAATAAAGTACGCACTTTTGGAATGCCGAATTTTCAAAATGTTTTTGGTGTGTATTAAGTAGTAGTCGAATAAATAGTTTTTGGTAATTGTATAATGGTACATAATGTAAAGAAACAGTCACACAGGGTCTCCCCCACATATAAATATGAGAACCCCTTCTGAAAGTCAGTATATGAGGCAATGACCGCCAAACAAGTACGCACTATAGTGCAGAAAGCATTGCTATATGTGTTCTGACATCTAGTTCACCCCACCCCTAAAAATAAAATGTTTAAATGTAAAGGCAAATGTATGTATCGCATGTACGCCCTGTGTGGGTTTGGATTTGAACCAGTCACCCAGTGTCTACCCTACTCTATAAATATCACAACTCTTTCTGGAAGTCAGTATATGAGGCAATAACCGTCATACAAGTACGCACTATGATGCTGAATGTATTGCTATTTGTGTTCTGACATCTAATTTCACCCACTATGACCCCTAAAAATAAAATGTTTAGATGTAAACGCAAATGTATGTATCGCATGTACGCCCTGTGTGGGCGAATAATAGGAACATTTATTTTAGTCCTTGGCCCAAATATTTGGTGAATAAGGGCAAAAATAAATTTTGGAGCCGAATTTTCCAAAATTGATTTTTGCCGAATGGTGTGTATTAAGTAGTCGAATAAACAAAGTTTTTGGTACATAATGGATAGAAACCAGTCACACAGGGTCTCCCCCACTCTATAAATATGAGAACCCCTTCTGAAAGTCAGTATATGAGGCAATGACCGCCATACAAGTACGCACTATAGTGCTGAAAGCATTGCTATATGTGTTCTGACATCTAGTTCACCCCACCCCTAAAAATAAAATGTGTAAATGTAAAGGCAAATGTATGTATCGTATGTACGCCCTGCGTGGGCGAATTATAGGAACATTTATTTTAGTCCTTGGCCCAAATATTTGGTGAATAAGGGCAAAAATTAATTTTGGGGCCGAATTTTCCAAAATTGATTTTTGTCGAATGGTGTGTATTAAGTAGTCGAATAAACAAAGTTTTTGGTACATAATGGATAGAAACCAGTCACACGGGGTCTCCCCCACTCTATAAATATGAGAACCCCTTCTGAAAGTCAGTATATGAGGCAATGACCGCCATACAAGTACGCACTATAGTGCTGAAAGCATTGCTATTTGTGTTCTGACATCTAATTCACCCCCCCCCTAAAAATGTTTAGATGTAAACGCAAATGTATGTATCGCATGTACGCCCTGTGTTGGCGAATAATAGGAACATTTATTTTAGTCCTTGGCCCAAATATTTGGTTAATAAGGGCAAAAATAAATTTTGGAGCCGAATTTTCCAAAATTGATTTTTGCCGCATGGTGTGTATTAAGTAGTCGAATAAAATAAATTTTTGGTACATAATGGATAGAAACCAGTCACACAGGGTCTCCCCCACTCTATAAATATGAGAACCCCTTCTGAAAGTCAGTATATGAGGCAATGACCGCCATACAAGTACGCACTATGATGCTGAATGCATTGCTATTTGTGTTCTGACATCTAATTCACCCCACCCCTAAAAATAAAATGTGTAAATGTAAAGGCAAATGTATGTATCGTATGTACGCCCTGTGTGGGCGAATTATAGGAACATTTATTTTAGTCCTTGGCCCAAATATTTGGTTAATAAGGGCAAAAATAAATTTTGGGGCCGAATTTTCCAAAATTGATTTTTGCCGAATGGTGTGTATTAAGTAGTCGAATAAAATAAATTTTTGGTACATAATGGATAGAAACCAGTCACACAGGGTCTCCCCCACTCTATAAATATGAGAACCCCTTCTGAAAGTCAGTATATGAGGCAATGACCGCCATACAAGTACGCACTATGATGCTGAATGTATTGCTATTTGTGTTCTGACATCTAATTCACCCCACCCCTAAAAATAAAAAGTGTATATGTAAAGACAAATGTATGTATCGTATATACGCTCTTCGTGGGCGAATTATAGGAACATTTATTTCAGTCCTAGGCCCAAATGTTTGGTGAATAAGGGCAAAAATAAATTTTGGGGCCGAATTTTCAAAAATTGTATTTTGCCGAATGGTGTGTATTAAGTAGTCGAATAAACACAGTTTTTGGTACATAATGGATAGAAACCAGTCACACAGGGTCTCCCCCACTCTATAAATATGAGAACCCCTTCTGAAAGTCAGTATATGAGGCAATGACCGCCAAACAAGTGCGCACTATAGTGCTGAAAGCATTGCTATATGTGTTCTGACATCTAGTTCACCCCACCACTAAAAATAAAATGTTTAAATGTAAAGGGAAATGTATGTATCGCATGTACGCCCTGTGTGGGTTTGGATTTGAACTAGTCACCCAGTGTCTACCCTACTCTATAAATATCACAACTCTTTCTGGAAGTCAGTATATGAGGCAATAACCGTAATACAAGTACGCACTATGATGCTGAATGTATTGCTATTTGTGTTCTGACATCTAATTAGACCCACCCCTAAAAATAAAAAGTGTATATGTAAAGAGAAATGTATGTATCGTATATAAACGCTCTTCGTGGACGAATTATAGGAACATTTATTTCAGTTCTAGCCCCAAATGTTTGGTGAATAAGGGCAAAAATAAATTTTGGGGCCGAATTTTCAAAAATTGTATTTTGCCGAATGGTGTGTATTAAGTAGTCGAATAAACACAGTTTTTGGTACATAATGGATAGAAACCAGTCACACAGGGTCTCCCCCACTGTATAAATATGAGAACCCCTTCTGAAAGTCAGTATATGAGGCAATGACCGCCAAACAAGTGCGCACTATAGTGCTGAAAGCATTGCTATATGTGTTCTGACATCTAGTTCACCCCACCACTAAAAATAAAATGTTTTAATGTGAAGGCAAATGTATGTATCGTATGTACGCCCTGTGTGGGCGAATAATAGGAACATTTATTTTAGTCCTTGGCCCAAATATTTGGTTAATAAGGGCAAAAATAAATTTTGGGCCGAATTTTCCAAAATTGATTTTTGCCGAATGGTGTGTATTAAGTAGTCGAATAAAAAAGTTTTTGGTACATAATGGATAGAAACCAGTCACACAGGGTCTCCCCTACTCTATAAATATGAGAACCCTTTCTGAAAGTCAGTATATGAGGCAATGACCGCCATACAAGTACGCACTATGATGCTGAATGTATTGCTATTTGTGTTCTGACATCTAATTCACCCCACCCCTAAAAATAAAAAGTGTATATGTAAAGACAAATGTATGTATCGTATGTACGCCCTGTGTGGGCGAATTATAGGAACATTTATTTTAGTCCTTGGCCCAAATATTTGGTGAATAAGGGCAAAAATAAATTTTGGGGCCGAATTTTCCAAAATTGATTTTTGCCGAATGGTGTGTATTAAGTAGTCGAATAAACACAGTTTTTGGTACATAATGGATAGAAACCAGTCACACAGGGTCTCCCCCACTCTATAAATATGAGAACCCCTTCTGAAAGTCAGTATATGAGGCAATGACCGCCAAACAAGTACGCACTATAGTGCTGAAAGCATTGCTATATGTGTTCTGACATCTAGTTCACCCCACCCCTAAAAATAAAATGTTTAAATGTAAAGGCAAATGTATGTATCGCATGTACGCCCTGTGTGGGTTTGGATTTGAACCAGTCACCCAGTGTCTACCCTACTCTATAAATATCACAACTCTTTCTGGAAGTCAGTATATGAGGCAATAACCGTCATACAAGTACGCACTATGATGCTGAATGTATTGCTATTTGTGTTCTGACATCTAATTCACCCGACCCCTAAAAATAAAAAGTGTATGTAAAGAGAAATGTATGTATCGTATATACGCCCTTCGTGGGCGAATTATAGGAACATTTATTTCAGTCCTTGGCCCAAATGTTTGGTGAATAACGGCAAAAATACATTTTGGGGCCGAGTTTTCCAAAATTGATTATTGTCGAATGGTGTGTATCAAGTAGTCGAATAAACAAAGTTTTTGGTACATAATGGATAGAAACCAGTCACACAGGGTCTCCCCCACTCTATAAATATGAGAACCCCTTCTGAAAGTCAGTATATGAGGCAATGACCGCCATACAAGTACGCACTATAGTGCTGAAAGCATTGCTATTTGTGTTCTGACATCTAATTCACCCCCCACCCCTAAAAATAAAATGTTTAGATGTAAACGCAAATGTATGTATCGCATGTACGCCCTGTGTTGGCGAATAATAGGAACATTTATTTTAGTCCTTGGCCCAAATATTTGGTTAATAAGGGCAAAAATAAATTTTGGAGCCGAATTTTCCAAAATTGATTTTTGCCGAATGGTGTGTATTAAGTAGTCGAATAAAATAAAGTTTTGGTACATAATGGATAGAAACCAGTCACACAGGGTCTCCCCCACTCTATAAATATGAGAACCCCTTCTGAAAGTCAGTATATGAGGCAATGACCGCCATACAAGTACGCACTATGATGCTGAAAGCATTGCTATTTGTGTTCTGACATCTAATTCACCCCACCCCTAAAAATAAAAAGTGTAAATGTAAAGGCAAATGTATGTATCGTATGTACGCCCTGTGTGGGCGAATTATAGGAACATTTATTTTAGTCCTTGGCCCAAATATTTGGTTAATAAGGCAAAAATAAATTTTGGGGCCGAATTTTCCAAAATTGATTTTTGCCGAATGGTGTGTATTAAGTAGTCGAATAAACAAAGTTTTTGGTACATAATGGATTTGAACCAGTCACACAGGGTCTCCCCCACTCTATAAATATGAGAACCCTTTCTGAAAGTCAGTATATGAGGCAATGACCGCCATACAAGTACGCACTATGATGCTGAATGTATTGCTATTTGTGTTCTGACATCTAATTCACCCCACCCCTAAAAATAAAAAGTGTATATGTAAAGACAAATGTATGTATCGTATATACGCTCTTCGTGGGCGAATTATAGGAACATTTATTTCAGTCCTAGGCCCAAATGTTTGGTGAATAAGGGCAAAAATAAATTTTGGGGCCGAATTTTCAAAAATTGTATTTTGCCGAATGGTGTGTATTAAGTAGTCGAATAAACACAGTTTTTGGTACATAATGGATAGAAACCAGTCACACAGGGTCTCCCCCACTCTATAAATATGAGAACCCCTTCTGAAAGTCAGTATATGAGGCAATGACCGCCAAACAAGTATGCACTATAGTGCTGAAATCATTGCTATATGTGTTCTGACATCTAGTTCACCCCACCCCTAAAAATAAAATGTTTAAATGTAAAGGGAAATGTATGTATCGCATGTACGCCCTGTGTGGGTTTGGATTTGAACCAGTCACCCAGTGTCTACCCTACTCTATAAATATCACAACTCTTTCTGGAAGTCAGTATATGAGGCAATAACCGTCATACAAGTACGCACTATGATGCTGAATGTATTGCTATTTGTGTTCTGACATCTAATTAGACCCACCCCTAAAAATAAAAAGTGTATATGTAAAGAGAAATGTATGTATCGTATATAAACGCTCTTCGTGGACGAATTATAGGAACATTTATTTCAGTTCTAGCCCCAAATGTTTGGTGAATAACGGCAAAAATACATTTTGGGGCCGAGTTTTCCAAAATTGATTATTGTCGAATGGTGTGTATCAAGTAGTCGAATAAACAAAGTTTTTGGTACATAATGGATAGAAACCAGTCACACGGGGTCTTCCCCACTCTATAAATATGAGAACCCCTTCTGAAAGTAAGAATATGAGGTTATGACCACCATACAAGTACGCACTATGATGCTGAAAGCATTGCTATTTGTGTTCTGACATCTAGTTCACACGACCCCTAAAAATTAAATGTTTAGATGTAAACGCAAATGTATGTATCGCATGTATTCCCTGTGTGGGCGAATAATAGGAACATTTATTTTAGTCCTTGGCCCAAATATTTGGTGAATAAGGCTAAAAATAAATTTTGGAGCCGAATTTCCAAAATTGATTTTTGCCGAATGGTGTGTATTAAGTAGTCGAATAAACAAAGTTTTTGGTACATAATGGATAGAAACCAGTCACACAGGGTCTCCCCCACTCTATAAATATGAGAACCCCTTCTGAAAGTCAGTATATGAGGCAATGACAGCCATACAAGTACGCACTATAGTTCTGAAAGCATTGCTATTTGTGTTCTGACATCTAATTCACCCCTCCATGTTTAGATGTAAACGCAAATGTATGTATCGCATGTACGCCCTGTGTTGGCGAATAATAGGAACATTTATTTTAGTCCTTGGCCCAAATATTTGGTTAATAAGGGCAAAAATAAATTTTGGAGCCGAATTTTCCAAAATTGATTTTTTCCGCATGGTGTGTATTAAGTAGTCGAATAAAATAAATGTTTGGTACATAATGGATAGAAACCAGTCACACAGGGTCTCCCCCACTCTATAAATATGAGAACCCCTTCTGAAAGTCAGTATATGAGGCAATGACCGCCAAACAAGTACGCACTATAGTGCAGAATTCATTGCGATATGTGTTCTGACATCTAGTTCACCCCACCCCTAAAAATAAAATGTTTAAATGTAAAGGCAAATGTATGTATCGCATGTACGCCCTGTGTGGGTTTGGATTTGAACCAGTCACCCAGTGTCTACCCTACTCTATAAATATCACAACTCTTTCTGGAAGTCAGTATATGAGGCAATAACCGTCATACAAGTACGCACTATGATGCTGAATGTATTGCTATTTGTGTTCTGACATCTAATTCACCCCACCCCTAAAAATAAAATGTGTAAATGTAAAGGCAAATGTATGTATCGTATGTACGCCCTGTGTGCGCGAATTATAGGAACATTTATTATAGTCCTTGGCCCAAATGTTTGGTGAATAACGGCAAAAATAAATTTTGGGGCCGAATTTTCCAAAATTGATTATTGTCGAATGGTGTGTATCAAGTAGTCGAATAAACAAAGTTTTTGGTACATAATGGATAGAAACCAGTCACACGGGGTCTCCCCCACTCTATAAATATGAGAACCCCTTCTGAAAGTCAGTATATGAGGTTATGACCGCCATACAAGTACGCACTATGATGCTGAATGCATTGCTATTTGTGTTCTGACATTTTGTTCACCCCACCCCTAAAAATTAAATGTTTAAATGTAAAGGCAAATGTATGTATCGCATGTACGCCCTGTGTTGGCGAATAATAGGAACATTTATTTTAGTCCTTGGCCCAAATATTTGGTTAATAAGGGCAAAAATAAATTTTGGAGCCGAATTTTCCAAAATTGATTTTTGCCGCATGGTGTGTATTAAGTAGTCGAATAAAATAAATTTTTGGTACATAATGGATAGAAACCAGTCACACAGGGTCTCCCCCACTCTATAAATATGAGAACCCCTTCTGAAAGTCAGTATATGAGGCAATGACCGCCATACAAGTACGCACTATGATGCTGAATGTATTGCTATTTGTGTTCTGACATCTAATTCACCCCACCCCTAAAAATAAAAAGTGTAAATGTAAAGGGAAATGTATGTATCGTATGTACGCCCTCTGTAGGCGAATTATAGGGATATTTATTGTAGTCCTTGGCCCAAATATTTGGTTAATAAGGGGAAAAATAAATTTTGGGGCCGAATTTTCCAAAATTGATTTTTGCCGAATGGTGTGTATTAAGTAGTCGAATAAACACAGTTTCTGGTACATAATGGATAGAAACCAGTCACACAGGGTCTCCCCCACTCTATAAATATGAGAACCCCTTCTGAAAGTCAGTATATGAGGCAATGACCGCCAAACAAGTACGCACTATAGTGCTGAAAGCATTGCTATATGTGTTCTGACATCTAATTCACCCCACCCCTAAAAATAAAAAGTGTATATGTAAAGACAAATGTATGTATCGTATATACGCCCTTCGTGGGGCGAATTATAGGAACATTTATTTTAGTCCTAGGCCCAAATGTTTGGTGAATAAGGGCAAAAATAAATTTTGGGGCCGAATTTTCAAAAATTGTATTTTGCCGAATGGTGTGTATTAAGTAGTCGAATAAAAAAGTTTTTGGTACATAATGGATAGAAACCAGTCACACAGGGTCTCCCCCACTCTATAAATATGAGAACCCCTTCTGAAAGTCAGTATATGAGGCAATGACCGCCAAACAAGTACGCACTATGATGCTGAATGCATTGCTATTTGTGTTCTGACATCTAATTCACCCCACCCCTAAAAATAAAATGTGTAAATGTAAAGGCAAATGTATGTATCGCATGTACGCCCTGTGTGGCGAATTATAGGAACATTTATTTTAGTGCCTGGCCCAAATATTTGGTTAATAAGGGCAAAAATAAATTTTGGGGCCGAATTTTCGAAAATTGATTTTTGCCGAATGGTGTGTATTAAGTAGTCGAATAAACACAGTTTTTGGTACATAATGGATAGAAACCAGTCACACAGGGTCTCCCCCACTCTATAAATATGAGAACCCCTTCTGAAAGTCAGTATATGAGGCAATGACCGCCAAACAAGTACGCACTATAGTGCAGAAATCATTGCGATATGTGTTCTGACATCTAGTTCACCCCACCCCT
Organism: Gigantopelta aegis; assembly: GCF_016097555.1. Classification (NCBI taxonomy): domain Eukaryota; kingdom Metazoa; phylum Mollusca; class Gastropoda; order Neomphalida; family Peltospiridae; genus Gigantopelta; species Gigantopelta aegis. Next base: position 3,345 of record NW_024534078.1, on the reverse strand, counting down.
AAAAATAAAATGTTTAAATGTAAAGGCAAATGTATGTATCGCATGTACGCCCTGTGTGGGTTTGGATTTGAACCAGTCACCCAGTGTCTACCCTACTCTATAAATATCACAACTCTTTCTGGAAGTCAGTATATGAGGCAATAACCGTCATACAAGTACGCACTATGATGCTGAATGTATTGCTATTTGTGTTCTGACATCTAGTTCACACGACCCCTAAAAATTAAATGTTTAGATGTAAACGCAAATGTATGTATCGCATGTATTCCCTGTGTGGGCGAATAATAGGAACATTTATTTTAGTCCTTGGCCCAAATATTTGGTGAATAAGGCTAAAAATAAATTTTGGAGCCGAATGTTCCAAAATTGATTTTTGCCGAATGGTGTGTATTAAGTTGTCGAAAGAACAAAGTTTTTGGTACATTATGGACAGAAACCAGTGACACAGGGTCTCCCCGACTCTATAAATATGAGAACCCCTTCTGAAAGTCAGTATATGAGGCAATGACAGCCATACAAGTACGCACTATAGTTCTGAAAGCATTGCTATTTGTGTTCTGACATCTAATTCCCCACCCCTAAAAATTTAATGTGTATGTAAACGCAAATGTATGTATCGCATGTACGCCCTGTGTTGGCGAATAATAGGAACATTTATTTTAGTCCTTGGCCCAAATATTTGGTTAATAAGGGCAAAAATAAATTTTGGAGCCGAATTTTCCAAAATTGATTTTTGCCGCATGGTGTGTATTAAGTAGTCGAATAAAATAAATTTTTGGTACATAATGGATAGAAACCAGTCACACAGGGTCTCCCCCACTCTATAAATATGAGAACCCCTTCTGAAAGTCAGTATATGAGGCAATGACCGCCATACAAGTACGCACTATGATGCTGAATGTATTGCTATTTGTGTTCTGACATCTAGTTCACACGACCCCTAAAAAATAAAATGTTTAAATGTAAAGGCAAATGTATGTATCAATGCATGTACGCCCTGTGTGGGTTTGGATTTGAACCAGTCACCCAGTGTCTACCCTACTCTATAAATATCACAACTCTTTCTGGAAGTCAGTATATGAGGCAATAACCGTCATACAAGTACGCACTATGATGCTGAATGTATTGCTATTTGTGTTCTGACATCTAGTTCACACGACCCCTAAAAATTAAATGTTTAGATGTAAACGCAAATGTATGTATCGCATGTATTCCCTGTGTCGGCGAATAATAGGAACATTTATTTTAGTCTTTGGCCCAAATATTTGGTGAATAAGGCTAAAAATTAATTTTGGAACCGAATGTTCCAAAATTGATTTTTGCCGAATGGTGTGTATTAAGTAGTCGAATGAACAAAGTTTTTGGTACATTATGGACAGAAACCAGTGACACAGGGTCTCCCCGACTCTATAAATATGAGAACCCCTTCTGAAAGTCAGTATATGAGGCAATGACAGCCATACAAGTACGCACTATGGTGCTGAAAGCATTGCTATTTGTGTTCTGACATGTAATTCACCCGACCCCTAAAAATAAAATGTGTAAATGTAAAGGCAAATGTATGTATCGTAGGTACGCCCTGTGTGCGCGAATTATAGTATCATTTATTATAGTCCTTGGCCGAAATGTTTGGTGAATAACGGCAAAAATACATTTTGGGGCCGAGTTTTCCAAAATTGATTATTGTCGAATGGTGTGTATCAAGTAGTCGAATAAACAAAGTTTTTGGTACATAATGGATAGAAACCAGTCACACGGGGTCTCCCCCACTCTATAAATATGAGAACCCCTTCTGAAAGTAAGAATATGAGGTTATGACCACCATAAAAGTACGCACTATAGTTCTGAAAGCATTGCTATTTGTGTTCTGACATCTAATTCACCCCTCCATGTTTAGATGTAAACGCAAATGTATGTATCGCATGTACGCCCTGTGTTGGCGAATAATAGGAACATTTATTTTAGTCCTTGGCCCAAATATTTGGTTAATAAGGGCAAAAATAACTTTTGGAGCCGAATTTTCCAAAATTTATTTTTGCCGCATGGTGTGTATTAAGTAGTCGAATAAAATAAATTTTTGGTACATAATGGATAGAAACCAGTCACACAGGGTCTCCCCCACTCTATAAATATGAGAACCCCTTCTGAAAGTCAGTATATGAGGCAATGACCGCCATACAAGTACGCACTATGATGCTGAAAGCATTGCTATTTGTGTTCTGACATCTAATTCACCCCACCCCTAAAAATAAAATGTGTAAATGTAAAGGCAAATGTATGTATCGTATGTACGCCCTGTGTGGGCGAATTATAGGAACATTTATTTTAGTGCCTGGCCCAAATATTTGGTTAATAAGGGCAAAAATAAATTTTGGGGCCGAATTTTCCAAAATTGATTTTTGCCGAAATGGTGTGTATTAAGTAGTCTAATAAACAAAGTTTTTGGTACATAATGGATTTGAACCAGTCACCCAGTGTCTTCCCTACTCTATAAATATCAGAACTCTTTCTGGAAGTCAGTATATGAGCCAATAACCGTCATACAAGTACGCATTATGATGCTGAATGTATTGCTATTTGTGTTCTGACATCTAATTAAACCCACCCCTAAAAATAAAAAGTGTATATGTAAAGACAAATGTATGTATCGTATATACGCTCTTCGTGGCCGATTATAGGAACATTTATTTCAGTCCTAGGCCCAAATGTTTGGTGAATAAGGGCAAAAATAAATTTTGGGGCCGAATTTTCAAAAATTGTATTTTGCCGAATGGTGTGTATTAAGTTGTCGAATAAACACAGTGTTTGGTACATAATGGATAGAAACCAGTCACACAGGGTCTCCCCCACTCTATAAATATGAGAACCCCTTCTGAAAGTCAGTATATGAGGCAATGACCGCCAAACAAGTACGCACTATAGTGCAGAATGCATTGCTATTTGTGTTCTGATATCTAATTCACCCCAACCCTAAAAATAAAATGTCTAAATGTAAAGGCAAATGTATGTATCGCATGTACGCCCTGAGTGGGCGAATTATAGGAACATTTATTTTAGTGCCTGGCCCTAATATTTGGTTAATGAGGGCAAAAATAAATTTTGGGGCCGAATTTTCGAAAATTGATTTTTGCCGAATGGTGTGTATTAAGTAGTGGAATAAAGACAGTTTTTGGTACATAATGGATAGAAACCAGTCACATAGGGTCTCCCCCACACTATAAATATGAGAACCCCTTCTGAAAGTCAGTATATGAGGCAATGACCGCCAAACAAGTGCGCACTATAGTGCTGAAAGCATTGCTATATGTGTTCTGACATCTAGTTCACCCCACCACTAAAAATAAA
>NW_024534077.1:0-26363 GCF_016097555.1 Gigantopelta aegis | reverse complement strand
AGCTATTGAAGAAAGCGGGGTTTATTTCGGGAGGGAGGAGTTTTCAGAAAAAAAAAAGGAAGGTAATGATGAAATGAAGTCTTTTGTTGATTTACAATATTATTTAAAGAAGTTGAGCTTCGATTCATAAGAACAAGAGAAAACAGTTGAAAATACCTTAAGCATGTCACTGGTGCAACTGCTGGTCATATGGGGAAAAAACATTTGGTAGGATTAGGAGCGATTTATGTGGACTGGAATAGTCAAAGATGTAAAGAAAATGGTAATGTTATATAAACTATAAAGTAGCTAGGGACTGATCTTGTGAGAAAATGTGAAAGTATGTGTCATCAAAACCTCTAGTCATTTTAAGGGCATTTCATTTTGGTTCTAGATATCTCAATGTGAGTTCTGTCAACGGAGTTAAAATCGTTAAAGTGATGACTCAAACCACCGGCGTTACATCTGTTCCTGTGAAAGATACCCTGGTATCATGTTGGTATCGATTTCATTGCCAATAAGACCAAACTTCCGCAAGGAAGGAATCGATATATATTAACCCTAAGCGACTATTTTTACACTAGTTTGTTGAGGGCTTATCCCAATCCTGACAAATGTGCATCAGGTGTTGCAAAGGCCGTTTTAATTTTAAGGTATCATTAGATTGCAATTAAAAGTACCATATAAATAATGAAGGGATATCTACATACTTGATGCATTTTCAATTTTAACTCGTTAGATCTTTATGGGATGGGAATCCAAGAATAATCACAAAGGACAATGGTAAAGAATTTAAGAATAATTTGGATGATGAGTTGTCTAAACCATTGGGAAGTAAACATATTTTCACAACTCCTTATCACCCTCAGGTATTTAGAAAAACCTTTAGTTTTGGTCAATCGTTTTTGATCTTTTTACAGGCAAATGGACTTGATGGAAAGGTTTTAATCAGACCCTTCAAGGTATGCTAGTTAAATTTTTCCTGGACAAAAAGGATGTGTGGGATGGACTTTCTTGACACATGCATATATGCCTACAATACTTTGATTCATGATTCCACTGCCTTTACTCCATTTGAAACTCATGTTCGGTCGCAAAGCTTTCCTTCTAATTGACATAAAAATTGGTAAATATTGTATATTGTTATATATTATGATTTATGAAATATTTTGTAGTGTACTGATCGACTTATTCCCTCTCTGCCTCCTCCAATAGCACAACTAACCTCTCACAATAAAAGTCAAAGTCAACTAGCTCTTTTGATAAGCACGTAAGTCCTGTTATTGGTTGGTGGATAAAAAACAAATGGTGATAAACTGTGTTTGTGCTCTTGTAGGATGAAGCATTCAATGATATCTCAGCAAGTTTCGTAAGTAGTACTCTAATAATTTGTGGAGGATTTTTCTCCGGATTTTTTCCTCATGGTGATATGGTCATGTCAGCAATAAGACAACGATACCTCCACACCCTTAAAAGCAGCGAAACCCAGACCAGTTACACTTAATGATAAACAGAACCATCTTTCTCAGCCACAAATTTAAAACCCTCAATGTATAGTGATACAAACCCAACCATCTTCTCAGACACAATTTAAAACCCTCAATGTCTTGTTATATAACCCAACCATCTTCTCAGCCACAACCTAAGCCAATGATTGTCTATAGCCTACATCTGATGATAAGACACAACCATCTTCTCATATTCAACCCAGGGTAGTTACATCTAAAGTAAGATGAAGGAATGTCATTGCTTGGTTAAGAATGTAGTGAAACCACACAGGCAAGAGAAAGAAGAGAGAAATGTAAAGTGAAGATTATCGATCCTAAAGCGATGTTATAATGCTGATCGTATATCAACCTAGAAGTAAGTCACCCAAGAAATGGATTCTAGAGCTTGGCCTTGATTTACATACAAGAAGATTCTACTCTCTACAGAGATTACTGAAAAAGTTTAATCCTGCCATGTCTGGACTTCAAATGTTAATCTTGGTCTGAACAATGAGCTTAATGTTGAGCCTGGGGAGTTTATCCAAATTTTACACGATGGTTGTAGTCATTGGCTGACCAGTTTCGACAGTTGGATTAAAAACATCCTGAAGTGCATGCTTTTGACAGCCCTTTATACATCTACATCTTATCAACAAAGATGCAAATCTCAATATACTTATTCTGACAAACCACCATAACAGTTTCATTCAAAGATGTTCAAATGCAGTCTGGCTATTCAGATTGTGGGCTCTTTTCCATTGCTTTTGCAACTGCATTGATCTTTGGGAGACAACCTGGAGAATTATGTTTTCAACAAAGAGAAATGAGATTCTCACTCATTCAGTGCTTGGAATCTGTTCGATGTCCATGGTTTCCATATTAAGGCTCAGACGTGTTAACTAGAAAAGTCAAGTCGATGACGAAGTAGATATGTATTGCATTTGCAGAATCCTGAATTCACAAATTCTCAATGGATCAATGGTTCAGCTTGTAAGGAGTGGTACACTCAAAATGTCTGTGTGAAAGTGGCATGAAAAAATATTTGAACTCAAAATTGGCACTGGTATTGTTTTAGGTGTAATAATAATTAGAAATTTATTTTTCATAATTATAAAATGTACAAAATCATCGAATTTACTTTATTGTACAAAATGTTTTTTTGGTACCAAAATCGAAACCAGTCCATGCACTTTTGGCTAACCTAAAATGCACCCATCCAGTTTTGGTCGGCCAAAACTGAAAAGGTCTACTTTTGGCTGACCTAAAAATGGACCCAGTCCTGTTTTTGTTGGCCAAAAGTGGACCTGGTCCACTTTTTTCCGACCAAAACTGGACCGGGTCCATTTGGTAAGATGGGTCTACTTTTTGCTGCCAAAAAACTTGACCCCCCCGGTGACCAATTTTTCTGCCATAATGGGACCCTAGTCCATTTTTTCCCGGTCCAATTTTTGCGTTACAGTCCCTAGTAAGGATTATGGCGCGGTGTGTGGTATGCAATTAGAGGTAGTGTGAAATATGAATATTATTAAATTGAAGGAGATGGTGGGAAGGCGTATGCATGGCTACTCTCTTCAAGAAATCTGCTACTCATGCTATTCTGACCTAAGCAGTGAACCTAATGATTGTGTTATTACAAGAAACAAGAACGATGAATATTCCTGTCTATACTTCATAGTTATACATGTGCTAAACAATGAGAAACTTGAAATGAAAGCAACCAGAGAAGATTCACCAAAACTATTTTAATTTTTTTGTTTCTCTTTGAGAGTAAATCCAAAATTCTTTGTCAACTTCGTTGATTTTAAAGACAACGTTTGCAGGGAGAAACATATCTCCCACGCTTAAACACTCAGTTTTAATGATATTAGTATTTCACACTACCTCTAATTGCATACCAACGCCCGCACCCTTTTGGGGGACACAAAAGTCAACTCAGACCTACTTTAGCTTGCTAGTAGGCCTGGGGACGAGACTAATTTAACAGTTGAGTGAATGCTTAATACATAATGTTCACCTTGACAAAGGTCTGTTCCCGTTCACCTTGCTGGTTATAAAAAATTATCATAATAATTCGATCAAATCAAAATTTCAAAGTCAAGTGGTCTCAAGACGACCATCCGGTTATTTTGACGTCATTTTTTATATAATGGGACCACAATAACAACAAATTTCTTGTACTTTCAATAAGCAAAGTATAGGAGATGCCCATTGACCACGAGGAAATGTGATCTCGTAAATTTCGTATCACGAAATATCTCAAACAAGTAGGAATAAAGGTCAGGCATATTATAGTAAATGAGTAAAGTCATTAAATAACATTGCGATACTTTAGATTGACAATATATTGTATTGAGTCAATGTTCAATGGGACTTCTATAATACTGTAATACTAAAATGTCTTAATGTGGAAATTACCACTAAATGTTCTGAAAACACATTTTGAATTGATAACTCTCTAATATAGCTAGAAAATTGGAGAATGTACACTTTATTTGTGAGAGTCCTAATAGCCAGCCATCTAGTGAGATGCTGTGAATAAATCCTGTACATTTGTTTATATGATATCTATTCCAAGTGATTTTGAAACATAGTAGATTATAGTTAATGCTATTATCTGGTCTATAGTCTTTACATCTAGAATTGACCCTGTCATTATGGATCTATAGAAAAGCTCTTTAAGTCAATTCTTGTTTTGTCTTAATTTGTCTCTAAAAGTACTAACTATTGCACAATGTACACATAGATTGAAATGTTCTGCATAAATAAAATGTCTTTTTAATCCTTGCTAGTATCATTTCATCTTAAAATAATATGTGTAATGAACCACTTCTCTTTGCAATAATGTGTTATTGTCAAATTTGGCTAGTGATAAAATATATACTTACACTACAGAGCAGCATTTACTTAAGAGAAGCACTTAATTTAAGATTGTGTCCACAAAAGAGGTTCCACTGTATTTATGTATATTGAAACAAACTTGTATTGTAATGTAACAATCATTTTTACATAGAAACTTGAAGCTAACAAGGAAGATGGTTATATGAATATTCCCAGCCTGCCCACAATCTCTTAAAGAGCCTTTAGTGATTAAAATGATATCAGTTGGAGACCAAAAATAAAAAAGGTTAGCCTACATACACTATATATGTTCATAGTAAACACTTAAGACACATTTATTTTACTATATGTGTAATGAATTATCTAAACTCGTTACTGAAGTTTACAGTATTTGTTCTAAAAATAATTGCACTCTAGCCAAATAAATCCTTTATTAAAATCTAAAGTCTTAGCATAGCCACTCTAATGGTGGTAGTTTTTCTAAGCACACAATCATACAATGAGAAGGGTAGGAATGAAGTTTAAGTGGAGAGGCTGACCTTATATTAGTTGTGTTATATTATTAAACATCAAAAATGACCCAAAAATATTTCATCTGTTTTTAAAGGAAACAAATTCTTTAGCTGTTTTTAATAAGTTTTATGTTATGTGTATGTAAGAACATGACATGGTTAGTTGTTCTTGGGTCATAGTACTTTATAAGTAATTTTTTAGTCGGTTGTAAGGTGAAAAAGTGTGTTCGTTCTATTAATACTTTTGTTATAGGAATTAATTTTACAGAAGGTAACATGCCACACAATAATGTGGTGATTGATTGTTAAAGTACACAAACGAACACAATAACCACTTCAACCAAGAGGTTATTGTGTACATAGTCTTGAGTGCAAATCAGGGCAGGGGGTTATCCCTGCCCCCCCCCCCCACAATATTAAATGTCACTAGTAATATTTCCTTTTTAGTCATGTTTATAGATACTATAATTACAACCCAAGCTAATGTTCATGTACACTGTAGCAGGATGTTACAGGAATGTAAGTTTATGATAAATCAATAAAGCAACAATACATGGAGTAACTCAGTCACAAGTATACAATAATTCTGGAAGCCATTTAACATAAATTTCCTTGACTCCTATATTAGATAAAACATATACCTTAATAGGATTATAAAGTGTTTAGCATGTGTGATATGTGTGAGACTGTTAACAAGTGTTATATATACAACCTTACAAGATTATAATGATCTAAATAAAAAAAATAGTACCAAACATGGAGTTTGTATTACTCCATGTTTGGTAGTATTTTTAATTTAATACTACTTTGTTTGTAAACAAAAACAACACAAAGTAGTATTAGGAAGTTCATGTTAGTTTTTATAGCATCAATTTTTTATTTAAAGTACTAAAATCTTATTATATATAGCAACAAAGTTAGCTTCTATAGAAACACACAAACATGGTTCTAGATAAAACAAATGGAACATAATCAAAAATTTTCTCAGTAATTATTGCTTAATTATATTCTTTTAATAAATTTTAAGAAATTTTTGAAAGCATTTATTTGCTTTGAGTTTCCTTTAATTGTCCATTAAGTTTTATTAGTGCTTTCAAAGTTAGATACTATGTTTCCTCTGATGTCTCCTCATACAGTATGTATTGTGTGTAATATATTGTGTTTTTACTGAATATATTAGATGTACGTTATAACCTTCTCTGTTGTCTGTCTGTCTGTCTGTCTGTCTCTCTCTCTCTCTGTCTCTCCTTTCTCTCTGTCTCTCTCTTTCTCTCTCTCCTTCTCTCTCTCTCTCTCTCTTCTCACTCACTCAATATAGGTATTTCATAACAGTACACAAATCGCTTATCAGATGTTCTTAACAAAAGTCAATGACTACATCCACTGATTGAATCAGCTCTTCGTCTATTTCCAATGTTCTTAACATCTCTACTAAATTGTAAATGCAATAATCTTTATGTACGAAATTGATGATGAGGTGGATGAATGGATAAAAAGATAGTCATGTATGGAGTATATTATCTATATGTTAAAGTTAGGTGTAATAATTTATACATTAAATTATCTCTCCTCTTTCTCTTTCTTCCATAAATAACTCACAATATTAACTAGATTATTTTCTCTCTGTCTAGTTTGTTCCTATTCTGTTATTAGAAATAAGAGAAGTGGATCTTTCACTTTAAAACTATAAACTAAATTGTTTACACACATTTCCCTTGAACTTCATTCTGCAGCTAATCACAAATAGTCATGGTGAGTCATTGGTTACCATGACAATTATCAAATAATACCCCCTATGATATTTGTAGCTCATGTGATCATTACACTTTTACTAATGTAGATTTGGATTTTTGATTTATTCCTACATAACAAATTCAGATTGGAACTGTATGGATGTGATTGTAATGTCTGATTAGATCTCTCTCTTTAGATTTAATAATCAAGATCATTTGACTATATAAATCTACAGCTATAGATATCATAGGTTAAGGAACAGGTCCCTGAGGAATTGCAGTACAGCTGATGATCATAAAAAACTCCTGTCAGAAGCAGCTCTAATGAGGTAATCATATTTGGTTTACATTCTGTCTGTTCATTTATCTCTCCATTGCAAGAATTTCAATTATCAAAAAAATTGTTAGTGTTAGGGGTGTGTCTTGATAACGATCATATGTAGGGATTAATGTCAGGGGATTACTTATTGCAATTCTTAAGAGAAGCTCAAGATAAATATGTGAAAGTCACATGATTAATAAAGTCTCTGATTGTATACTCTTTTAAAAGACATATCCATTCAATTAATTCATTTTTGTTGTCTAATCACTTGTCAATTATAATCAACCATACCCTGGTAGAATAAACCAAGATTTTATCCAGTTTCTAATAGGGAGAGGAAGATTATATATAGAAACTGTTTAGGAAGATTGTATGTTGAATGGAAGGGACATATTAATGTATGGATGAATGTTTAGTATAGAATTTGTCGGTAGATGAAGGGACTGATAAATAGTTCATAATGAAAGGATGAATGAATAGATATATTAATAAATACATTGACAATTAGATGGTACCATGTTTTATGTTTAAATGTTAAGTGAATGAATAAGATTGTGGACATACAATACAAATTTATAAAGATATGTTGGAAGAGGCATTGTAGCATCATCTTAGCACATGTAGTTATTTATTATAATGACTCTCTCTCTCTCTCACTCACTCTCTCTATTCAGGGGTTGATTGATCAACGTGTGCTCAGTGAAGTATATATCATTGGAAAAGAACAGTGAAGTCATCTCTGGAGTAACATGATGAAAACTTAGTAGAGGTAATGTACTTTATGACAACACACAGACATACACACAAACTTGACATAAGTTTAATGATACAATTATAGTCTAAGACTGCCTTCTGTTTGGATTACTACCATTTGGGCCAGATAATACATTTATCCACAATAAAGTATACATATACCAACTAAGTAATTAAATCTATCTATCTATTATCTAATCTATCTATCTATCTATCTATCTATATCTATCTATCTATATGATTAGAGATAATTCTGTGAATCCAAAGTAATCCAAACTAAAGGTGGTCCCTAGATTGTAATTTATATCTTAAGGTGGTGCTAATCTAAACAAAACTGTGTAAGGACATACACTTATCCACAATAAAGTATATTATATACCAACTAAGTAATATATTATATAATATATATATATATATACCTATTTATTAAATTATATATATATATAAGTATTATATATATATATATATATATATATATATATATATATATAATTCTGTGAATGCTTGTAATTCAAGCTAAAGGTGGCTTTAGATTGTAATCGGGGGGATATCTTAACATGGTAAATATTCTATGACAAATCTGTTAAGGATATAGGTAGGCTTTCTGATCAACCTTAGCAATTTGACTATGAACTAAAGTATAATTGGGACAAACCTGTGTTAGTTGATACAGAGTAACTGATCTATGTATCAGTCTCATATACTCTAGTTAAATGTATATAATAAATTGAGACTTCAAAGTAGAAAGATATATAATTACATTGAATATAGCCATGGTAATTAACATGGCTATATTCAATACAAGTCCTTATAAGGACTTGTAGTTTGCAAAGGGGCTATGTAATCAGTACAGGCTATATGATTGATCAAACAGAAACAAACCTGCATGATAACTGTTGCATGCCTACAGTTTCATGGGCTGATATATAATCAGTAAAGACCTATTTGATATATATATATATATGTATATATTGTGCAGTATGAAGTAGATAGATAGTCTTATCCACAAATGCTCTGATGTTTGGAAAGGATTTTGAGACATTACTAGTCAGTATACTGAATTCAGGAGATCACAAACCTGCTGCTATTGTATGTAGTCTACTTTCATGACATCATTGATTTATATACCTCATTTTAAATAAAGGTTCCTTTCAACTAGGACTGTACGAATGCTTAGCATGATACATGTGTCATACAGTAAAATGGATTCAGCTTGAGCATCCTACTTGATTATATACGTCTAAGCAGTGAGTACCAGGTGATAATATTAAGGACAATGTCTGCCAGTGTTTTTAAGCTTTATTTTTAAGTAGGTATGATTTAAAACTACGTCCACAGAATGTATTATACATAACATAATGAATTATACCAAAGTTGTGTTAGAGAAAAACACCATTTTCCCTAACTCTACAATCAATCCTTTTCAGAACCTGCAAGAAAAAAGAGGAAAACGACTACAGGAAGTGTTATCAATATTCAATATCCTTTAATATAATAAGTATAATAAACCACAACTTGAGTATTGCGCACGCGCAAAGAAAGTTATGAATGGTTATACTTAGTATCAGAAAGTAAATGATTGACGTACAAGTATCGAAATAAAATCGTCGCTAGTTTGACATCACTCATCACTCGTCTACTCTGAAATGGCTACTCCTAGTCTCTTAGATCAGCAATGTGAACTGAAAGAATTATGTACCACGCTAGAACTGCTAAAATGGTACGAATTGGGGATACAATTAGAGCTAAGTGAGTGGATCTAGACAACATTCAGATATCCTGCTCAATCTGACAAAATAACTGCGATGTACAAACTATGGATTAACAAGAAAGGTCAAGATGCACTCATCAGAACTAATCAATGCTTTGAAAAGTGATTCTGTTGAAGGGACAAATGTTGGAACAGAAATACGAAGAGTGGTTAAAAACAAAGGTTAGCACGATTCATGAATCAAGGAAAGACTGAAGCCCTTCCAGTTATTGATTTTGAAATTGTTTGCCCAAGCAGCCATTATAGATACTGTCTACCCACTCTATAAATAATAATATTAAACTGTCAATAGCTAACATATTATAATGACCTATACCAATTATAGAAGTAACAGATTGTGTTAGTTAGTGGTAATTTAATTATAATGAGCCTAAGAAAGTTGTTCATGTTCTTATATATAGATTCAACTAAGCCCATTTCTAATTATCAGGTACAATTGCATAAATGAATGGATGTGAAATTTGTATTGGGACATCTAGAGTTAGATGTTATAGCTTCTAGTGTTACGTGTGCCCTCCGAACAAGAAGAAAAAAACAGATATCAGCCTCTACTGTAAAAAGTAGTTGTCTCATTCCAAATACACAAGTATTTGTGACTTAAATTTGTGACAGTTATAAGTTGTTTGTTTAGGACTCTGTTTTAATTGTAACAATCAGTTGATTCTTCATTAGAAAAAACACATAGATTTGCCAGAAAATGTAGACAATTGTCTCAAGTTAGTTGACATTTAACAACCTGGGAATGATTTTTAAAGGTGGCTGTGTTAGGAATTCGCATAAAAAGCTAAAGCTGAGCTTTTTAATCATATTCATAACTTATTCCATCTCTATATAACCTTTCATTCTATCATATTTCATGATAGTTGGAATATTAATAAAAAATGTTGCACAGTAAATTTTATATTATGGAAAGACAAAATAGTTTAGAGGATATTCTAAATTTAAGAAACAGCATGCACCTTATAGAAGCTAGAACAAGTCTTAGTCTCCACAAATGTTCAGGTAGGATACACATTTGCTATAGGTGTGGTTTACCTAGTTTTTCTTTTGCAATCCTATTATGAGTTTGATCACATTATTGACTGTAGCATGAAAAAATAGTTATCTAGAAAAGATATAATAAATAGCCTCAGTAAATTTTGGGCTTCTGTAAATTAAAGTAGCTCATAGCAAGTTTCAATACATATTCAATCAAAGAATGTTATAAATGTGCCTATTCTGTGGTATATGGGATTACCCTGACATTCAGAGAATATTCTTTCATAACTGGAATTTTAAGCACAAGTAGAGATCTTCATAAACAAGCAATGTTTGCTGTGAAAGTTTTTAGTTTGAGATATGAACAATTTATAAGAACTAATACATATCCATTAAAAAAAATTAATGTGTAAACTTTGCATTTGGAGTGATCGATGACATTATAATATCATATCAAAACTTTATTGACTAGTCATAAGAGTTGAGTGATCTAAAACAGCCATATATAGTTTCTTCTTAATTCAATTTAATTTTGGCTTATTTGTCATTATGATGTAATCCATTATTGAAGTTTAATAAAACGTAATAGAAACTATCACTAGATATCATGAATGTGTATTAAAAAATATAAGTAGCTTGATAATTATTGCTTATTTTTAAACAAGTAGCAAGAAATGAAGTTGTAGAACAAACTATAAGCAGTGTTGTTCCAACATGTGCGTTCAAGACCTAGTAAGTCCTTACATTATTTATGATTTTTTTACTATGACAGTTATCATAATTTGTTAGGAAGGATTTGTAACAATATCAACACAGCGACACAAAAGGATGCAATAAAATTTTGCTAATGGATGATCATAGAGTTCAGGATTGTATCATCCATGAACTCTATGATGAAATTCATATAAAATTTCCACTATGTGAGAACCTGTTCATGTATATTTGAAAGATCGCAGTAACATGGCTATAAGTATAGTTGGCTAATCAGTTTGTCATTAGTGGTTGGTAATGTTGGCTGTGTTTGGGTTCTTTAATGTTTGGCATTTTAATAAGCTTTACTCTTTTTCTTTATGACTTTGCCCTTCGCAGTTTAGCTTTCAATTAGTCAATTTGAATTTGAATTCATAATAAATTAAAGCCCAGTATAGGAATATATTTTAATAAGTATCTAATATTTCTGTATCAGTCTTTTTACACAGTGTATGTTTGGCTATGAATCTATCTGGAAAATGCAACGGCATCAATTATTCCGCATTACATTTAATCGTAATTTCATTAATTATCCCAGTAATTATCTCCGTTAGTGAACTTGTAGATCACTTTCCTTTTACCTTTTTCTAATCCGCTTTGTTTGTTTGATATCATAACCCTCATTGGACACTTTTCTTTGACAACTTACAGGTTTTTCTCCCCTTTTCTTAAAATTGATGTGTGTAGAACACGTTGATCTGGCAAACCCCACGTGCCTGTCTCTATGCTGATCTTTTCCTTGGCTTTCTCTTCCGTTACCCTCTTTATTAGTTCAGTTTTCCCCTAATACCAAAACTCATCGTCATTTTGCATCTTTGTTGTACCTTCGTGGCTACGTACTTGTGTTGCCCCATTTGAACTCTATCTGTACACCCTACGGTTGAAGGACACCCTAGGCTCATGTCCGTGTGAGCTCTCTTCCGGTTTTCAGTAGACCGTATTATCTGCACCCCAACCAATTTTTTCTAGTAATTTTGGCCTCCTCACAATGCCCTTCTTAAAAATATGCCTAGAGTTAATTTTTGTTACACAAATGAGTAATGTCCTTTTCCTTTTACAATGAAACAAAGGAATGCCGAAGGCCTTAGCATTATTTTGAAACGTCTACTTCCTTTGCTTCGTAAGCCCCCCCGTGTCTACTTCGGAAGTATTTTCATCTCTTGTGTGAGTTGCGTGAAGAAAGAACTAGGAACGGAATTGCACTATATATGTAAAACCATCCATACCAGGTTAGGGAACTGTACTGTCGGTCTGCTCCCCATTAAGGTTCACAATTTAATCTTAACAAAACTTATTTAAGCTTTCTACTTGATCTACCCCCCAGTCTTTCGAATACTGGGTATCTGCAAATACTTGATAACATTAAACTATATGCTCATAGATGGACTTTCGGTTATTAATAATCAGTTCTCCTCTTATGTAATTGATTCCCTTCAATGGTTATGTACGAATGTAGGAGTAGGAGAATAAGTACTTCAAATATGACGAAGGTATTTGTGTGATACAAATAATTTTGTCATAATTCCCATCGCTCAAACAACTTCCATGGTCTGTAGCCCCTGGCATCGTTATAATACAGTAAATGATAGTGTCCTATTAAATCCTAAGACACATGGAGGCCACAGGATTTTTAAACAATCACATCTGCTAGTAGACCTTGTTAATAACAGGGGATATAATAGTTCTGCGGCACTGTGTATATTTATCTAGGGAGCTGTTCCCCTCACCTCTATGATATTTTTTCCTCTTGGCGCAAACTAACCTATTCTTCCCATTTCGAGAGAAGATAAGTAAGATGACTATGGCAAGTGTGAACTATGTTACGTGGGTCCTAATCAGGTTAAATGTGGTTGGAGTTACGCGGCGCACCTTTTTTTTTTTTTCGGTAATATAACGCATTCAATTCACTTATGCGTGGACATCAAGTATGTTATATTATTATTATCCCAGGCGATTTCTTCATATGGAGTGCCAGTCTATAGATTGGTTTGAGATAAATGTTTAACAATTTATGTCATGTGGGGTTGTTCTATAGTGAAATGAGTAACATGCCAATCCTTACATATAAAAACTTACATAATGTTTTTGAACACAAGCAGGCATTTGTTGCTGAATAGGGAGGGATATTTACGTAAAACAATACTGGTATAATAAAAATGCTGCAGTGATGCAAGGGATTTTGGAAACGTCCTTACACTGTAAAAATTAATATGTCATTTTAACAACAATTTGTAGTTAAATGGATGGATTACTATGGAATTTAGAATATTGAGACATTTACTCACTAGGTAATTTGTTGGTATGTTGTATGTTTACATACCAACAAAATTATGTTCTGGTCTATCATTCTGCTATAGTAATGGAAACTCCACACAAACAGAAAGATATCAGTATAGGAACAGCTATATATATGGACAATAGAAGTTTTCCTATGTAACAGCTCAACTAAGCAATCTGAATAATTGAAAAATGCTATGGACTATAGTCTTATCTTAATAGGTAATCGCCATTATTCATTATATACTGCCAGAACTAAACTTTGTCATGACTGCTTCATTAATTCGGGAGATTGTTTTCAAAACTTAAAGAACAACATCTTAATCAGATGATTAGGGTCAAAAATTATGGGTCTATAATGTTGACCTAATTACATCATTAGAGTATAGTTAAACAAATGAAAATTACAAAACAAACTAACAGATATAAATGTGTGCTATAGTGTCATAATGGCACAATTGGTAGTTTAAAACAACCAGCTGGCTGAGACTTGACAGGATTTCCTAATGTGGATATTATGTATCAGAGAGTACTATAGACCCAACTAACATAGTAGGTATCAAAAGAAGAGGTTAGGTTGTCAGAACAATTGCTATGGGTTTTTGCTTTAACATTGCAATTCGAATTATAATTAGATACACCTCTGTTCAGTTTGACTTTGGCCACCTATTATTAAATGTCCTAAACTTGTGGCCTAAAAAATGCTTGAAACTGAGTGAACGTTGATATCCTTGGATTCCATACATACTTGTGGTCTTTGATGTATTTAATTCTATGGGAATTCATCAAGAGTTTCAATGGGATACCTGATTAGGCCCAGGGTATCAAATGTATGAAGAAGGTTTAGAATAAAATAATTACATGAATACTGCTATCAAACTGAGTTAATTTATCAAATAATCTGTTTAGTGTGACAAAACACGACTGTGGTGGTTCTTTTGAGTAAGTAAGGAATTAAATGACTTATCCGAGTTCAATGATAGGACCAGATTATTATCCAATGTACTATTGTAATATTAGTGACAGACATGTTTAAATTAAAATAAAATGTGACCTGATTTGCTACAAAGAAACCATTATGTCAAAGTCATGTGACCTCGACTTGTGTGCAACCAGCATGTGGTAATAACTGACATATCCTAAAACACAGATCTAAGGTTTTATACAAAACAGTGCCACGTATGCATGAACTTTTCTCACCTGGCATGTAGCCAAAATGTTTATTATTATGTTTTAACAGTGTTTTTTTCACAAAAAATTCAGGTCACTACGGCCTCCCTTTTACGTGAGGAATGTGTGAGCAAAAAGGGTTACTGTTCTGCAAATTCAGGTGCATTTGTGACATGACATTGATGAACAGAACTCGCTTTTTAACAGACAAGATCCTCTCTGAACTACAGTTTTGGTATAGCAGACGATTAAAACACTGGTCTGACCAAATTAAAAAAAATAGAATTTTCAAAATGTATTGAACGTCACACTTAAAGGTTACTGTAATTTTTACGGCTAATGTTTTGTTAACAAATTTGGATAACAAATGTTGTGGACAGACTAGTGGTAAAAAATTGCAAATAGAATTAAGCATATTGTGTCAAACTATGTAGTAGAGGCTACGATTTCTCATAAGTCTTATAACGAGTGTGTAATGATACAGAAATTTAAGACTTGTGTCAATTAATAACATAGAGTTACACAAAATGTTTATGAAGCACTTTAAAAGTTTATAAAATATTGTCAGGGCTAATGTTTTGTTAAAAATTTTTGATAAATAATGGAACCTAAGAGATTAAAAACTGAAAGAGAATTTAATGATATATATCAAATTGGTATGTAGGAGTAGATTTTCTAATTAAGGTCATATCCAGTTGATTTGTTAATAAAAAGATAATATATGCTTATTTTTGTTAGTAATTAATTTTATACCCTTTTAAGTTAACTTCTAACAGGGGTAATTAATTATTTCAATAGTAGGTTGATGATCCAAGACATGGTCTCGTAATCAAATCTATATACATCACCTTCAGCCATATAACTGATATTAACAGAAAATATATTTAGTGTTGATCTAACATATCAACCTTTCTTTGTTACAGGCAATAAAACAAATGTAATCATGTCATTGGTATTAGGACACGTACAGAAATGGTCCAACAAAAAAGAAGACAATGATTTAATAATTGTGGCTTTATCACATTACCAATTATATGTAGTTACAATAGTCATAAGTCATATTTTGACAATGTAAAACACATAGAAAACTGGGAAGTCATTTGAAAAACAGTATCATGCAATAATACATAGATATCTACCAAAACATTGAAAAATTATCAAGATACTTACTGGACTTTACTGTGAAACAATGACTAGCGATATAAGGTTGGAATAATTAGCAGCAATGTCTAAGGAAGACTAATATCTTAGAATGCTAGAAATATAGGCAAATAACCAATGTGATCAGTCACATCCATCATCAAAGATTGATAGTTAGTGTTGTTGAAATCAAAGGATACCATTTAGTTTCACTTATCACTAGCAATGTTACATACAACAATAAAATAAATTTAAGTGATTAGATATTCATACTTAACACATGCTCCAAATGATTGTACACTATAAAAATTAATATGTCATTTTAACAACTAATTTGTACTTTACATGGGTGGATTACTATGGAATGTAGAATTTATGTAAATTACTCCCATTGTATAATTTGTTGGTATGTAAACATACAACATACCAACAATTGCATAGTGAGTAATTCACATAAATTCTACATTCCATAGTAATCCACCCATGTAAAGTACAAATTAGTTGTTAAAAATGACATATTAATTTTTTAGTGTGTACAATCATTTGGAGCATGTGTTAAGTATGAATATCTAATCACTTAAATTTATTTTATTGTTGTATGTAACAATTGCTAGTGATATAAGTGAAACTAAATGGTATCCTTTGATTTCAACAACACTAACTATCAATCTTGATGATGGATGTGACTGATCACATTGTGTTATTGCCTATATTTCTAGCATTCTATAGATATAGTCTTCCTTAGACATTGCTGCTAATTATTCCAACCTTATATCGCTAGTCATTGTTTCACAGTAAAGTCAGTAAGTATCTTGATAATTTCAAATGTTTGGTAGATATCTATGTATTATTGCATGATACATGTTTTTCAAATGACTTCCCAGTTTTCTATGGTTTACATTGTCAAATATGAACTTAGACTATTGTAAACTACATATAAATTAGGTAATGTGATAAAGCCACAATTATTAAATCAATTGTCTTCTTTTTTGTTGGACCATTTCTGTACGTGTCCTAATACCAATGACATGATTACATTGTTTTATTGCTGTAACAAAGAAAGGTTGATATGTTAGATCAACACTAAATATATTTTCTGTTAATATCAGTTAATATGGCTGAAGGTGATGTATATAAATTTGATTTACGAGACCATGTCTTGGATCAGCAACCCTACTATTGAATAATAATTACCCATGTATAGAGTTAACTTAAAAGGGTATAAATTAATTAGCTAACAAAAAATAAGCAATATTATCTTGTTATTAACAAATCAACTGGATATGACCTTAATTAGGAAAATCTACTCCTACATACAAGTTTGATATATATCATTAAATTCTCTTTCAGTTTTTAATCTCTTAGTTTCCATTGATTTATCAAAAATTTTTAACAAAACATTAGCCTGACAATATTTTATAAACTTTTAAAGTGCTTCATAAACATTTTTAACTCTATTTTTTAATTTGGACACAGTCTTAAATGTCTGCATTACACACTACGTTTATAAGACTTATAAAAAGCACTGCTGTCATCATTGTATTCACAAATATGCGACCTGCTTTGCAAAAAGGGACCACTTCTGTCACAACATTTGTGACCTGATTTGTGAAAAAAAAACACTGTTAAAACATAACAATAACAGTTTTTGCATACATGTAGAAAAGTTATGCATATGTATCAACTGTATGTATAAAAAACTGAGATGTTTGAGATGTTTTAACAGTAGTTTGTTCAAAAGTCAGGTCACAAATGTTTTGACAGAAGTGGTCCCTTTTTGCAAATAGGTCACATATGTTTGAATTTAAAGGTTGTACTAATATTACAAAGTACACCATAATAATTTCATAGTTGCATTTTTGATAGTATTAAATTCCTTTTTATATTTTATCACCACATGCGTTGTTGTCACACAAACAGTAATGACTTTAATAAATTTTCATTGTAGGTATGCATGTAAGTTATTTTATTTATAAACATTCTTCATAAATTTGATAACCTTGGATAATCTATGGTATCATCATTGAACTCTGATGAAAGTCATATAATTATAATACAATCAAAAGAAACCACAAGAATGTATGGAATCCAATGATATCAAAGTTAACTCGTTTCAAGCAGTATAGCACAAGTTATGATTAAAATAGTTGTGCAAAGTCAAACTGAACAGAGTGTAGCTAATTATAAGTCTGAAAGAATTGTTTAAGCCAAAAACCACGAGCAAATTTTCTGACAACCTAACTCTTCTTTTTGATACTACTATGTTAGTTGGGCTATAGTATATCATGATAACATAATATCACATTAGGAAATCATGTCAAAGTCTCAGCCAGCTGGTGTTTTAACTACAATTGTGCCATTATGACAATATATGCCATTTATAGCTGTTATTTGTGTTTAATTTTCATTTTTAAGATATCTAATGATGTAATAGGTCAACATGATAGACCCAGATTTTTGACCCTAAATCATCTGATTAAGATGTTGTTCTTTAATGTTTTGAAAACAATCTCCCGAATTAAATGAAGCAGTCATGACAAAGTTTAGTTACTGGCAGTATATAATGAATAATGGCGATTACCTATTAAGATAAGACTATAGTCATAGCATTTTTCAATTATTCAGATTCTTAGTTGAGCTGTTTACATAGGAAAACATCTATTGTCCATATATATAGCTGTTCCTATACTGATATCTTTCTGTTGGTAGTGAGTTTTCCATTACTATAGAAGATGATAAGCCAGAACATGGAAGTGTGACACAGAGTAGTCAGCAAAACCTGTCTGAAGTTACTGTTGGAGGTCACGGAGTGATTCAAACAGGGTGAACAAATTAATATGTATTATACTATTATTGTGCCAGGCACAATTCAAATCTCATTTAGTCCTAAGATTGTTTCAGCTGAATGTTTACTAGTAAATATCCATGCATATCACATCATTTTACTAGCCACCACATTAATTTTGGTCAGTAATATAGTCTGTTATTACTGAATTGCAGTGAATATATATCATTTTAGGCTATGACTAACATGCAACACTATCATTAATATACAAAACTTAATTCCTAAATGAGCAGCTATAGCTTCATTGAAAGGTCATCATAATTCACTATACCTAAACATTATAGTCGATATTCACAATTTAATTTTGTTTGTATTTATTGTCTAATATATATATATCTAGATGTAATATAATATATTTCATCATTTGTTATAAATTAACTTAAAATTATTTGATTGTTGAGAAATTCATCTTAGTTGAAATCTATGTTGTATACATGCTTTTGTAGACAATCATCATTTTTCTGCCTGACACAATACACAGTGTGTTTGACAGTCCTACAATCATTCAAAGCATGTGTTAACTATGCATTTCTCTGTGTATCCATTCACTTAAATTTATTTTATTGTTGTATGTGACAATTAAAAGTAATAAGTGAAATTAAATGTTATCATTTGATTTCAATATCACTAACCGTCAATTTTTGATGATGGATGTGACTGCATGATCACATTAGTTATTTGCCTATATTTCTAGCATTCTATAAGATAGTAGTCTTCCTTAGACACTGCTGCTAATTATTCCAATCTTATAACTCTAGTCATTGTTTCACAGTAAAGTCAGTAAGTATCTTGATAATTTCAAATGTTTGGGAGATATCTGTGTATTGTTGCATGATACATGTTTTTCAAAATGACTTCCCAGTTTTCCATGTGTTTTACATTGTCAAATATGACTTATGACTATTGTAAATACATATAAATTAGGTAATGTGATAAAGACAACAATTATTAAATCAATTGTCTTCTTTTTTGTTGGACCATTTCTGTATGTGTCCCAATACCAATGACATGATTACATTTGTTTTATTCCCTATTACAAAATGTAGCTCTTCAAATCACTACAAGTATTTTTTTTCATTTCACATCAGGTATTGTTGCTGAAGAAGATGTATACAAATCTGATTTACCAGACCATGTCTTGGATCAACAACCTACAATTCAAGAATTAACTAAACATGCTAGAATCAATAATATTGAGTTGTCAATTCAGCGTAATTCATTGTTTTAGTTGTATATTATGCAACTTAAATCAAGAACCCAACATAACTGAAAAAACATCTCCTTGACACTGATTTTAAGAGGACAGCTATGGTATTAGTGCACCTCATTCTATTAAGTAAAAAGGAAAGCCTAGAAAAGGTGTAATTAAAAAAGAATTGGAATTGAAAATCGTCAACTTGGTATTAACTGGAATTTTCAAATATGTGAAGGTGCGTGGAAGAAAATAGAAATTATATAAATTTATTGAACTGTCATTTTTTAATGTTTAATTGATGCTTTTTTATTTGTGTAAAAAATTGAGAACTTCAATATACAAAAAAATATTTATGTTGATGAAAAAAATAAATAGTAACCTCATGAATATAATCCATGATATGGTAATAGTCCTGGTTCTCCTAATCTGTGTTTTTGCCCATGAAAACTTAATATATAAGTTTTCACATATTATTACTTTATTCTATTTAATGCTTTTCAATCTACTTTTTTTAAAATAAGCTATTATATATAATTATAATGCATTTATAAATATTATAATTATTTTATGCAAAGTTTAACTCCAAAGTCTTATCAAGGTTATGTAGGGAATAAGTATTATAGGAAACTCTATAGGAAATACTATTTTATCAGTGGTAATCATAAGTATAAACGTAGGTCATTAAACGTGTTTTCTTGGGCCGAATTCTACTACGTTCTGTCGTCCCTATTGCCTCCGGACGAAAAATTTTTGTTTGTGGGGGATGGCAGGAGTGTCTGTCACGAGACTTGTTTAATTGGTAATTTTTGCGTCTTTAAGTAACCTTTGCTCCTTTTCTCAAGAACCAGGTAAACTTACAGTATATAACCATCTTAATTAGCTATTTTGTTCACATGTATATTCTAATACAGTCAGAATATATTACTGCTATATAGCTTCTAAAATGAGAAAGTTATTTACGCGTCCTGATCGATTCGGATTGACTAAAGGTCTTGTCATTGCCGCCGTGTTGGGTCTAGTTTTGCTTGGAGGGGTTTGTTACTATTGCATTCAACCTTTTCGACATTGTAAGTGTAATAATAAATGGTTTTATATTAATACAAATGTATTAAGTAGACAATAATATTAGTGAACCAGCAATAATTTTTGGTGTGAATTGTAATAGTGATTTTTAACTAAGTAATGAAATATTGATTATTCACATACATATCAAACGTATTTCATAGAAATATTGAAGTTATATTTACAACTATTGTGCTCATATCATCTCTAAATTAAGATTGAAAATTCATGTACGTATATGTATAATTGTGGTCATGTGACCTAATCATCCTGTAACCTAATCATCTTGTAACGTAATCATCCTGAGATGGAGTCTATATATATATAATATATATATATATATATATATATATGTTTGACACAGTCCTTTCTCATGTCTGACCTGTACAGAGCTGGTTTTGGTATGGTAGTGGTGTCTTGCACAACTGTAGCACAAAATTTGTGCAACAGAATGGAAGCATGACGAATTATACCTGTCATGCTTTACATAAACCATAATGCTTTACATAAACCTGCCAAAAAGGAAATTGTAAAAGATTTCTTACCATAAAGTGCATACTAACCTGTCACTATCACTCCAGAATATAAACATAAATGTTAAGCACATACTTTTTAAAATCTCAGGATGGCAGGTTTAATTTGTTATTGACCCATCACCATATTAACAGAACATGAAGTTGTTACTACACTATATGAAAATTTCTGGATTTACTCTGGAATTGTAATGGTCAATTTACGTTCAGAAATCATAAACAATTGCATCATTGGAATGTACTTATCATGCGTTCTTGCAGATGGTGTTACTTTGATACGAAGGTCTTTCACTCTAGTGTCATCGTAGTATGCTTGTAATCTCACAATGCTAAAAGGAAAATAAGCAACAGTGATAACAAGATAATTTGTCACGTATATGAACACTTTGACAAGGAAGCTAAGATAAACCAGAGGATTAAAGTGTTGCAGTTAAGCTCAAAGACAGTAGTAGCTATTATATAAATATAGTAAACGTACAGTGGAACAAGTACTGGGACACTATAAAAATCTAGAAGGGGAACAATTTCCTTTCTAAAAGCATTATTCTAAAAGTAGGTAATATTAAAAAGGAGATAATTTTACAATGCTAGATACGCGAGCAGTTCTCTCAAGCTTTTCAGTCATTGTACTTCTTGTTGAGTCAGCAATTTAAAGTGGGTGTTTGCCCTCCTATCTCTTAACACACTTACAGACTACCGGATTTCCGATAGTTCTCTGAACGAGAGCTATACTTACAGTTGACCGGACCCTTCCGAGAGGGAGAGGCTGGCTACGCGAGACTAGTCTCACAAGGGTCTGGTATACTACATCTAGTGCAACATTCCTAGGGAAATCACTGTTTTGTCAACAGGAAACCACAATAGTTTATTTAGTAGCATTATAACACTTGTGTTAATTACTACTACGGAAATCTTCAGATTCTTCTGAACTTGAAACTCACGAACGTGCAGTTGTCCTGTTATTGTTCTTAGGTCTTTTCATAACTTAGCACTTAATTTCCCTATTATCATATTCAGCGTGAAATTAATCTCTTAAATTAGTGAGTAGTTTATCTTGCTTGTTGCTGTGTTGATGGAATATTGTCTTGGCTGCGAGGATGATTATCATGTTTTACTAACACGTTATGATTACAAACAAACAGTTATAATTTTATTATTATCTAATTATTATTATTAATGTCACACACAGAAGACTGCCAAGCCACCAACTGACTACAAGTGACAAATTAATTACAAAATAAGATAAAGTAATGCGATATAAATATAATTATATTTGAATTAAGTAATAAACTTACAGTGACTATGCAAAACATGAAAGAAAAACAAAATTAATGATTACAAGACTAAATTCAATTTAAAAATAAACATTTCATTAAGATACATTGATGACATATGGTTGTAGTCATTTGATAAAATGATAGTGAGTTTGTCAGTGAGGGGAAGTGAGTAAAAGGATGGTACTTTGAAAGTGATTGTGTTGTAAAGTTTAAGTCATATGTTATTGTTTGTACTTTGGACAGAACAGGACAAAATGAGATACATCTTCCACTGAATTCGTGTTACAAATGGTACATAGTCTATCTTTTTACAGGTAGCTTAGGTACATGAAAACAACCCCAACTGCAAGTGGCAGACAACCTTCATGTATGGATGCTATAGTCCTACGTCTCTTCACGGTCATGTTGGCAAGCACATAGCTAGGTGGCAATGACCCCTTTTTGTAGTTGTCTATATATTACTAACTTACCTCCTGACTCAGATGAGGGATCTAAAGGTTTATTTGTTGAGACTGCCAGTCCTGTAGTAAGGGGTTACATGTATTTACTTTCTAATTGTATAAAGAGTTTAAGAAAGATATTCATTTGTTTAGAATGGGTGGGAAGCCATCCCATTTCTCCTGTTAAAGCAATAGGGGCATGGTCTTATCACACCCTAAGAAGAAGCACATCATTGTTTTGTACAATGGTTGACTGGGTAACCCTATATACAAGCACAGTAGTCTAATATTGGAGTTACTAATGATTTATATAACAATGTATATGTCTGATAAAGGAAGCCATGCAAATTCTTTAGAATATGCACAAACTCCTGCCAGAGCTTTCCTGGCTGATCTGCAGTATGTTCTAAAGTTTGTTTACAGTCCAAATATTCATTAAAAATATTCCTAAGTATTTATATTCATTACAATAGTCTATGATGGTACTATTACATGGAAAGAGAAAAGATGATCTGGCTCTTCTTTTTGGTCTAATTGCAGTACTTTAGTTTTATTGATGTTTCATAGCTAAAATGATTCTTGTCACACCATGTAGCTACTCTACAAATAAGGTGTTATAATCATTTTCATTGTTGGTAAACAGTGCAATATCATCCGCATACAGAAGGATACACATAACTATGTCTCTTCTGTATTTACTCCTACATTTAAATGTTTAATATAGGATTTAGGTATTAATATATAAATTAAAAAAAGTGCTGGTGATAGGAGCAACACTGTTTGATACCCAATTTACTGTGAACCACTCAGTGCCAGTACCATTTATTTTCTAAACAATAATTAATTCTAGAATATAATCCTTTAAGATTTTTAACAAATTACCATTAATTCCATAACATAACAGCTTTTATCAAAGTAAATCCTATCTACAATATAAAATGCCTTCTAACATATAACCATAATTTTCTATTTTGTGCCATTAAGTAAACAGTGAAGCATGCTCAAGACAATTATGATCACTTTCTAAATCCTAGTTGTATTACCCAAGTATTTCATTGTCTTCTAGCAGTATGTTAATCGTTTGTTTACATATATTTGTATACGCTTTAAGTAAATTATTTGGAGGGTAAGTCCCCTGTAATTTAGAGGGTCTGTAATTGCTGCTTCATTTCGGGACTGGTATAATATAATTGCTCATGCCATAAATTAAGAAAATAACTAGTTTGGAAACAGTTTAAAAAGCTTAATAATAAAGGAATAAGATTAGGATGTTTAAAAGTAATCTGCAATATATTTCATCAGGTCTACAAGATTTCTTAATAGGTGCTAGAGAATTGCCATATGGATTTCCAAACAAAGGTCATAATTGAGTATAGATGAATCACAAGTCATTTTTTACTTTAATAATTCTGTATATAAGCAATAATCTTATATATCTATCTTGTCACAATGAAACATGTTATATAGGTTGGTAGTAAGTGTCTTTCCAAACTTGTAGTATTGTATTCCTGTGGTACAATATATTACCCGTATAATGACCTCCCAGGGGATGGTTGATTTCTTGTTAAAATAACTGTCATAAATAGCTTTGTGACATTCTTCCAAAATGCGCTAGATTGTGCATTTGTAACGCTATATAATTCTGTCTTTGGTTGAAAGAAACCAGTATTTTTTTACATTTAACTAGTTTGTCGAGTTTGGTTGGGTAGAGATTCCCAAAAAGATATGCTTAACAGTTACTACTGATTATGTTCTTAAAAATGCTTTGAAGACAAGCTTAACTTCTTTTTCTCATAGATTTTAAAACCCCTGAACATCATATCCCACCATGGTTTTGTGATTTTTTTTTTTTTTACCTTTTATGATTGGGCGAAAAATATATAAGTGTAATGATTTAGAAATAAAAGAAAAAATTTAGGCATATACACTATCCATCCTTCACTACCAAGAAATTAATGAACACACACTCATCAATTATGAGCGTAAGGCTTTTCATCATCTTCATAAACAATTCAGTGGCCTGGGAGAAACTATTTAGGTAGTCTAAATACAGATAATGGAGTTCCATGTTGATATTTTGGAGTAGGGTTATTAAACGTCAATTTCCAAATATATATTAGAATGATCTGAGCGGCAATGTTATCTATGTGAAGTGTTAATTTGTTAATGAAGTCATGTATTATGCTATTGTAAAAGATTTAATTAGCATGAAAGTTGGAGGGAGAATATAAATCGTCTACTCTGTGATTTTTCTGTACGAGACAGAGGGTGTCGTTTATAAAATTAGGACCAAGATGCTATGAAGTATGCAAAAAAATCAGTTTCTTCTAGGAAATGGCAAAAACGAATATTGTTGTGAGTTAATATTTAGTTCACATGATATTTCTTATGGTCAAGACAAAGGGTTAGCATCTGGAATATCAAGAGTATGACCCCCACACCACAATGAGATTGACAATCATCACAACTAACAATATGACCTAAGGACTGTTATTGTAGTATTTCTGCTTCAGTAGTAATTATAAAGAATTCAAAAGAGTGGTCACTCCAGAATTAGTAGTAGGGGCCTATAGCACACAACAGAACAAGGCTATATCTTTAGATGTTAGTGTGGTTTCTTGTACCATAGAGAGTCTTTTACTTTATCATTTGAGATTGATACACTAAAAGTTGTTTAAAACGATTGAATCTTAGTGAGACAACAACCTTGCAACAATACTCTTCTATTAAGAATGTGAATTACAGCTTCTCTTAGCTTACTTATTTATATGATACAAACCACAACATTCCAACAGTACAGGGGGGGGGGGGAAGGGGGGGGGGGGGGGGGGGGGGGGGGGGGGGGGGGGGGGGGGGGGGGGGGGGGTTGGGGGTTTGGGGGGGGGGGGGGGGGGTGGGGGGGGGGGGGGGTGGGGGGGTGGGGGGGGGGGGGGGGGGGGGGGGGTTTTGGGGGGGGGGGGGGGGGGGGGGGGGGGGGGGGGGGGGGGGGGGGGGGGGGGGGGGGGGGGGGGGGGGGGGGGGGGGGGTTTTTTTTTTTCCCCCTTTGGGGGGGGGGGGGGGGGGGGGGGGGGCCCCCCTTTTTTTTTTTTTGGGGGGGGGGGGGGGGGGGGGGGGGGGGTTTGGGGGGGGGGGGGGGGGGGGGGGGGGGGGGGGGGGGGGGGGGGGGGGGGGGGCGGTGGGGGGGGGGGGGGGGGGGGGTTGGGGGGGGGGGGGGGGGGGGGGGGGGGGGTTTGGGGGGGGGGGGGGGGGGGTGGGGCGGGGGGGAAAAAGGGGGGGGGGGGGGGGGGGGGGGGGGGGGGGG
>NW_024534076.1:0-27220 GCF_016097555.1 Gigantopelta aegis | reverse complement strand
GTCATTAATTACAAGCCAAAACAATCCCATACAACTTATGCACACTTTTTGATGTTGTTTTTTAACAATTAAAGGAATACCTTATTATGAATTTTGGCTTGTAATGAATTAAATAAAAGTTGTAGAGATTTGAAACTGATTTAATAAAATGACATTATCCAAAAAATATTATCCTTAAGTTTAGTGTGAATCTGTTTATTATTATATAAAAATAGCCAGTCCATTTTAATCGAAGTTTGTGCACACTGAGCTTCATAAGATAGGTTAAAACCTTGGTCGTGCATGGTAAGTAAAGAAACCAATATTTTATAATGGACAGTGGTGTATCTGCATGACTGTGATAACTTATGTTTTCAATGATTTTCTAATTATGATCATATGACAATGTCTTATCACAGACATGTACATGGTATGTATAGTTTTATATTATCCCGTACTAGTGGTCTCTCTATACCTTCATCTCCAGTAGGATTTACTACCTACAAAATTTTGTGCACATGTTTCCTATACTTTCATTATTTTACATAAACACAATTCTGTAGCATTAGAACACATCTTCAGCTAGAACACAAGCAATTAGGGTCCAGACCTTGCTTACAAGGATACTGCCATAAGCAATAATAATCATGTGCAGTGTTAGATAAAGAGGGGAAAGGTAGCACCAGCCTGACTCATGTTGTGGAAACCTACTTCGGTAAGCTAATGAATATTCATCCTCCATTCAACCACACATGCAATCCTCCTCATATCTCACTATACAGTTATAATTAGACGAATATGAACTTTATTGGATGCTGCCTTCACTTGTTTGAAACTTCCTTCCATTCTTTCTAGGAGTACAAATATAAGAGGAACTCTCACACGTAAATACTATTAATACACCTACAAACAGTCTCTGAAGAAGATTACTTTTAATCATTAGCTCTATCACCACTATTGTGTATCAGTGAAATAAATGTGCTAAGTTTGGTCAGTACTTTTTATTTTATGATCACTAAATATTATACATATCCAATATAAGGCACTTGTAATACAGATGTGCATAGATTTAGGTATAGCTTTATCTCAATATGTTAAATATTTACAAAGCAACAATATCTATACAGGGACTACAATACCTACTCATGTACGGAAACCGAGGACGGACATTTTCCAACTCCGTATTGTCATTTACGGAAGTCGAGGACGGACATCCTAGCTTTCCGTATAACTCTGAAGGAATTTCCTGTCCTCGGCTTCAGTAGCACTTTAGTAACCTAAACTGTACATATGTTTTTTTGCATGGAATTATTTTTTACATACATACAACCTGTATACACGTATGTTTTTGAACCAGTCATTTTTTAAAGGCTGCCAGCATGCATAGAATCGATATCACTGTGAAAACTGATATGTAATTTTAACAATTCATTTTTAGCTTACTTGGATGATTACTATGGAATCTAGAATTCATATGAATTACTCAAAGTAATAATTTGTTTGCTTTGTATAACATACCAACAAAATTAATTTATAAAATAATAATTCACAATGTTAGCTCAAATAATTATTAAAATAACTGAAATTTTTACAGTGATATATACAATGGGGCATATCTACATAATATACATTGTTCATGTATTGTTAAAACATGGTTGATTGAACCAAGATGTGGTAAATATACAAGTGCATTTATAAGCAAACATTATTTTGATCAAAAAGAGTACTGTTTTGATTACTAATGTATTATTGCTTATGTATACTACCTACATAAAAACAGTTAAGTCATAATAAATTAAAAACTAAATAATGTTACATTTACTTTGCATATGCAGCCTATATAACCATACCATTTGTTAAATTGAAACGAACCAATTTTAATATATATAGCAGGTTACTATTTGAAAAATATTGTAGCTGATAGCTTAAACAGCTAGTTCCTTCTTTGTAAACAGCAAGAAAGTGACAGGTTTATAGTGACACTGATGACAAGTGTTATTAGTTCTGTCATTTTGATGGATCTAAACTCATTATAAACATGCCAACCTAAGAATTTAAAAGACAATTGTCGATGGAAACATGCTATGTTTATAGAAGAATACTTAGTAGATATGTATGAAGATGCCTCCGGGAGATAAATGTTATCTAGGAATAGACTAGTGGGAAAGTAGTAACAATTCTGGTGCCGCATCTCATCATTATAGTTCTAAACACCAGGTTTTCTACATGAATAGTCAATTCCATAGTGCATTTACTTGAAAACTACATAGTGCTTGCTTTCCCATGCCAATTAAAAATTTGATTGTGGGTAAGCAACTGTACAAACCATAATTTATATAAAATATGTAATTAAATCTATTAGTAAAAAGGTTCTTCAGAAAACCTCAGCAATGTTTATAAGATACATACAACGCAAGTATTAATAAGCAATAAAGTAATCAAATAAACCTAAAAGTATGAAAAGTGTCATGTAAAGAAGTTAGCGAATATAAAGTTCAATAATATCCAGAGGGTATCTTCAGGTACTTGACCTGAATGATAATCAGCTCCACACATTCTTATTCAATATCTTTTGTTGTGGTCTCTGAAAGACTTCTCATAAACCATGGCATCTTAAGATTAGTACAACATGGTCCTTCTTGTCCTTCACATTGGTTTGACCATCCCACAATGTTGTCCCATTAGAGTATAAACAGGGATGGACATTTCCCATATTGTAATCCAAGATTCACAGAAGTATTCCTTACCTACAAAATTAGGTGATGTTGTACCAAAACTTTCCATTATTACATGGACATGAATATTGATATTATATCTTCCCTTACACCACAAGCATAAGTCCAGATATGTTTACGAGGATTACTACCATAAGTAATAGTAACACCATCAACATATGTGTTACCATATCAATATTTGGCTTCCATGATAACCAGCCAAAGGTGGAAAATCCATCTGGTGAGCCAAACTGATAACCTCTTATTTGACCACAGACTTTAACGTGGTTTTTTTTTTAAGGAATGCCATGAGTAGAGTAAATTAGAAGATGAAGACATAGGTTTGACCCAAAGCCATTAATACTACGTTTTAAATTGTCGTAGAGTAGGTAGTTTCAGTTTTTTACAGGTAGCATTAGGTTCACTCAGGTTGAGGTAGCCTACTCTCCCATCCAGCATCCTGTATCCATCACAATTACTACCCTTCCATATCACAATAGATAGATATAAGAGAACCATTAGGAGCTCTATTTTGTAATAACCTTGAGAGAGAAGGGTATTTTTCTGTTTGATATTCATGACATGTAGTTGTATATACGTTAATAAACTTGGAGATACCTTCTAATTGTCCCAGCAATTTACACAAGATCAGTAAATGGATTCACATTCATAAGACTTTTCAATACAATGTTCTGATGAATAAACAGTTTTGTAAACACTTCATTCTCGACGTACTCCTTTCCATTACCGACCCAATACAATCTCATTGGGAGGGCAAACATTGAGAGCACATTTTAGGAATTCAAAAAGTTTTATTCTGAGAACATTGAAAAGTTAGTTTTTGATAGACTTTAACGGTACATCTGTACTGGTTTTGCTTTGAGGGTATATTCTTTTTGACATCATCTCCATAACACCACAATAATAGGTGCTCCAAATAAAAGAACAAAATCGTTTAACAAAAGGGCCGCCTTGATAAAGCCTAGTGGTAAGCAACCTATCAGCGCGCGGCGCCCCAGTAGCTAATGACTAAGTTTCTGTAATTCAGTATTCATTAAATTGAATTCCTTCATAGATAATGATCAAGACAACGCTATTCTTCGATATCATACCTTAGCTATAAATTGGTCAATTCTAGCGCATATAAATTTTCTTTGATAAACTCCTTCTATCTAGACATACGATCACCTGCATTTAACTATATAGATATTGGGCCCATTGTTGAATTCGAAGATAGATTTATATATACATTTGAGAACAGAAAGTCTTTTTCACAAGGATGCTTTACTGACTACAATTGTGAGTGCAATCTCTAGTAATTGGATTAAAACTTGAAATCCTGATTGAAGAGGATTGAGATCATAATCACTTATACTTTGATAAAGATATTGTAGTTCTAGAACTACCATGCTCATTGTGAACAGTATTTCACTAAATCTCTCTACGGATAGTTCTAATTAGTACTAGATTCTAATTTTTTGGACACACATAACTATGTGTGTTTATTATTTAATTGACTTAAATATTAATTGTTTTCCTCTTTCTCTTTTCATTGCTATATATGATTTCAGTGTTAGACACTTCCTCAAATTTCATAATGACGATATCTCATTGAAGTTTGAGTTTTCTACATAGAACATTGCAATTACCTAATGGAATGAAACAATCATATGAATGTGTTCAATAACTAAATGTGTAGTATAACTGTACTAACATTTTCTTGTTATTATTCTTAGTTTACGTACAATTATGTTTCTACCTTTATCTCTACCCTACTCCCATAGACATGTATGCATTTGTGAAGATTGTGATGAGCAATATCTTTCTATAGTAATTATTGAATTTAAACCAAACCAGCCCTGGATGTTTAATTGTTATATAAATGTCTACAATTATTCAAAACATCACATATTTACCTAATATATGCATATTGGATGGAAAAGAGTAATAAGTTCCGTGTGTTCAAGTAGTGCAAAAATGTAATAATTCATTTATAGTTTAAAAAGGTCTCCAGTGAAAAAAAGGTCATACAAATTATTTTTTTAAATCCATAATAAATTTAAGTCCTAAAATGTACCTTCACTTATCCAAACAATATATACTAATGAAAAGAAATTTCAGACCAAATTTCATTTGATTTTCTGCACATTTTGCTCTATACAATTCCTGTTGGGTGTTTGTTACATCCCCTTTGTTTACCTCAATTTCGGTGTCCTGGTAAGTCTATATGAACTTGTGCCTACCAAACTACATTTGTTTTTATAGTTGAGTATTAGTATACAACTCTTTTGATCTAATACATGATTTGCAAGGCTGAGAGCATACAAGGTCTCAAATTTATCTCGTCAATCCACCACCTGTGATTTGGTGCCATAAGTACCCATAGTTAGTAAATAGTAATGGCTTCCTTTCTTCTTCACTGTATTGTCTATGTTATTATAGTGTGGTTATTGTATATATTTTCTACGAAAGGATGTTAATGGTCTCAACATATTCTATATTCTATAAACAATTTACATATCCCTATTATAAATTAGACTCTACTGGGAACTAGAGTGAAGAATAAATATTAATGTAGGCCTTTAATCAGATACATGGAAATGAGAAGATGCAATGTATATAAGTAAATTGAAATGATCAAAGGTAATTATTTTATCCTGTAAGTGTCTTCTGTTATTTCTTATATTTATCCACTGTCTGTGTAAATATTTAGAGGTAAAAGAAATTTTAAACCATAAAGGACAGTACAGTATATTAGGTCAATGGGCGGGGTTAAACACTTGTGAAATATTTAGCTACAAATATATTAATTGCAAAAATATTCATTTTTAATAAAGGTGTAGTTTCTAGTTGAGTAGAGGACAAGAGATAGTGTATTCTTCGTGAAGGGTATGTTCAATAACAGTTGATTATTACTATAGCAATTTGTTACTTTACTCTAATAATGTTAATATTCTCACTACATGACATTTACTATGGTTTAATGAATATATTGTAAGAGTTAAATAAAATGATTATTACCAAACATTTCACAAAATATACATTAAGATAATCTGTGTTACTACATTGTCAAAGAATCAGGAAACTATAATATACTCTGTCGATCATCAATAATAAATTCAATGCCAGTAATGATTCAGTCTGTGATAAGTACACAGAAAAAAATCAGAACATTTTTACTAAACTAATACAAATGTCAACAAGGAACATGTGCTCTCTTTTCTTATTCTCTTTTCTCTTTTTTCCAATTAATACAAATAATAGGTCTTATAATGTATTATATATACACTACATATACATTGTTTATTTATTGTTAATATATTGTTGATTTAACCAATGATTGGTTATACAAGTGACTATACTCACATTATTTTGATCAAAAAGTAATCATAATGCTGTTTGATTTTAATGCATTTGGTTTATGTGAGCTACATTTCATAGCAACTAATTAGTAGACTTTAAGACAAGAAATAGCATAATAGTTATCGAATAAAAGATCAATGACTTCCAAAGGAGTATCTTCATCCCCTTGTGTGTTCACTACCACACATCTTAGTTCAATATCTTCAAAAGTGGTTTCATTTAGTGTAGTTAAACCATGGCATATTAGGGTTAGTACAACAAGGTGTGTTTATTCTCCTTCACATCCTTGACCATCCCACAATGGATCATTGGGGTATAAGACTGACTTGTATTCTAATCCTGGAGATAATGCCGACTCACAATAAATAATTACTTCCTACAAAGCTAGCAGTACAGTTGTTCCTGTACTGTTAATATTGCATGGACAATTATACTGAGCAGCATTATCAATAATTTCACTTTTCTCTCTTTGCACCACATGCATAAGTCCAGATATGTTTACGAGGATTACTACCATAAGTAATGGTAACACCATCAAATATGTGTTACAGGTTCTCAATGTTTTGGATTAGCAATACTACGAGCCAAAGGTGGAAATCCATCAGGTGTCCCCAAATGATAAGCCTTTATCTGACCACAGATCATCTATTATAATGATATCCATGAGATGAATAAAATATAGATGATGTAGGTCGACAATTCAAAAAGCCCATGACCTATGTTGTTGAATTGTCGTAATGTGCATTCCAGGAGGCACATGTAGCACCAGGAATCATCATGTTAAGATACCCTACTCTCATCCAGCCTCCATCCTTTACTATCACAATTATAACCTCCATCTCACAATAGACGGATATAAGAGAACCATTAGGAGCTCCGTATTGTGTAATAGCCCGAAAGCGAAAAGGTTATTTTTGCTGTTTGATATCGAGAAAGTGTACTTGGATATGAGTTAATGAACTTGGAGATAGCTTCTAATTGTCCCATTATTTTCTCACCAATATCAGTAATGTGGTGTCACATTCATAAGAACTTTTCGACACAATGTGTGTGATGAATAAAAGTTTGTAAAGAAGTTCTTTCTTGGCATAATTTTTTTCTATCACAGACAATACAACTCTCAATTGGAGGAAACAACAATTGGAGAGCACACTCAAAGACTCAGAAAGTCCTCTGAGCACATTGAAAGTTACTTTATAGATCTTAACTGGTACAATCTGTAATGGTTGTATTTTGAAGTGGATTCTTTATGACATCATCTCCATAACACCAAGAAATGAGAGCTCCAAATAAAGAAAGCACTTAACAAAAAGGGCCGTACATTAAATTTCAGTTGTGTGAGCGACAGTAGTTATCGACGGTCGAGCCAAGGCAAGGTGCGCGACTTAAATAGTTCTCATGTAATAAATATTCATTAAACGACAATACGAGTACAATCTCTAATAATAATACATTTGGAAAATCTGCTTGAAGAGGACGTGGGTTTACAATCACTTATACTTCAGACAACTAATGAAGGTAGACCAAATAGGAAGTAACCTAATAAATGACAATTAATGAAGTAACAATTAACTATAATTCAATGTATTCACAACTATAAATATTATATAACATGTCAAAAGATGGATGAGCTAATTACATTAATTTACACAACATTTACTTACAATGAAATATATATACTCGCACAAAATAATAAAAGACTGTTGGCAGCTTCAGTTCACTTTTTACTCTAATTACATTTTACAATGAGTTAGAATAATTATCTATGAAAGAAGTTTTTGTACTGTAAATGTTCTCTATTTCTATCCATGCAAACACTCTCTCTCTCTCTCTCTTGATATTATTAAATCAATCTATATTTACACATCAAATACATTAAGTGGGTACATGTCGTTATCCTATACAGGATAACAAACAAAGAAAAAATAAACTACTAACTTTAATCTAGTTATTTAGTAAAATAATCAATATAATTAAAATCTTTTTCAATTTTAGTATGTCACACT
The DNA here is from genome assembly GCF_016097555.1 of Gigantopelta aegis. Classification (NCBI taxonomy): domain Eukaryota; kingdom Metazoa; phylum Mollusca; class Gastropoda; order Neomphalida; family Peltospiridae; genus Gigantopelta; species Gigantopelta aegis. The sequence continues at coordinate 19,158 of NW_024534076.1, read as the reverse complement.
ACTCCAATATGTTATTGGTGGTTATTAGTGGTATTTGTGTAAATAACTTATTCCAAAATCACACACACACAATACTATGCACTAAATAATTTCTTGTTTAATTTGCTTGATTTCTACAAATATATGTGCAAGTATATTAGATGGCTCAGTTATTGACATAGTTTAACTTCAATCAATAGCTGTTAGATCAAGATCAACATGATATATAGAACCATTTGTGGTCCCACAGCAACAATCTAACCTTGTCCTTTATTAATATAAATAAGCTGTTAAAAGTTTTTCCAATGCCTGACATCCACCTTCATTTCCTCTTTAATCACTGGATGTATAGAAGTCTATACATTATGGGAGTGAGTACAGACTTAAACACTTAATATAGTTTGGGGACATATAGGGACGAGGTTTCAAAACACATTATGAAAGATGAAATCATTGATAATGCAGTATATTATTTATCTAGTCCTGCTTCTTGGTAATTCTCATCATATTGATAGAATACTTTTTTACTACATAAGGGTTTTTAAGTATAAGATCTCTGATGAGGCGATACCCTTTGTTTGGGGCCTGAGAATTGTCTAGTAGTCTATGTGAACTTGTGCTTTAACAAACTACATTGCTTTTATAGTTGAGTGTTGCTATAAACTCTTCTGATCTAATACATGGTACAGTTGTCTGAAAAGCATATGTCTCTTAAATTTAGCAGAAAAATCCCCACCTCCTGTAACTTGTTCCATAGTAACCCCACTATAGTTAGTAAATTAATAATTGCTTTCTTTTTTTTCTTCAGCATGTGCTTACTTTAATTGATAGTATAGGCCTAGGGTAGGAATAGTATGTTATATATATATATATTATATCTTACTTTGTGTACACTATAATATACACACTAATTCTGTTTTATAACCTTATTGGTATCACAGATGAAGATATGAATCACTTGTATATTTATGCTAGATTGATACACTTTAAAGGAATTATGGCTCCTCCAATTGTAACATCACTGGATAATGGTATCCAATATATCTGTGAAGGACTTACTAAAAACCAAATTTTTGACTATGTTGTTCATGTAAATTGTCAGATCACTTCAGCTAGTACCAGTACTATTTAGTAGATCTAACACAACAAACACTAATACATCATGGAGGAAGACTACATCTTGATAATATTTCACTAAACAAGTTATGATATGAGAGACAATATGTAACATCACTTTAAAAATACTACAATACAGGAAATAACTAACACTCATCAAGACAACATGAAAAGTATTATAACTTTAGAAGGTTAAAGAATTATCATGTTGTGAATGAGAGACTTAGGTTTTGGTGTAGTAGTCGTTTTTTTAGTTCTTTTTAAATCTGTAATCTGTCTTTCGCTTACATTTATTTTCTCTGTTTCTAAATTTCGCTGACTTTATCTTCTCTTATTTTATTAACAATTTCTTTCTCTAAAAAACTGGTAGACAATTAAAAAATAGAGCAGTTTACTTGGCACCTACTTCTCTAACGTCCACCATTTTTGTCTCTCACAGCTGGTCATCTGTGCCCGTAAGATTATGCGTGTACGACCTCATTTTTAACCCTTCCCCAGTTTACTCTTCCTCAATGGACGAACACGGTTCGTTAATAGTCGCAACATATTCTATAATATTTCTATAAACAATTTACGTAATCTGGGTATTCCTATTATAAAAGGAGACGTTATTAGGAACTAGAGTGGAAGAAATGGATGTAAACATTTAAATGGAAGAGAAGATGTAAATTATATAAAGTAAATTGAAATGATTGATTGAAGGTATCTAATTATTTTATCCTGTAATCTCTTCTTTATTTCCTATATTTATATACTGCCTGTGTAAATATTTTGTGGTAATATATATAAATGAAATTTTCAACAATGAAGGGACATCATAGTATATGAAGTCAATGGTGGGATTACATCTTAAGGCTACAAATGAATTAATTGCAAAAAATATTCACTTATAATGTAGGTGGAGTTTGTAGTTGAGTGGAGGAATAGTGTAACTCTTCTTGGAGAGTATGTTTCCTGTAGCAGTTGATTATTATTATTATAGCAGCTGGTACTTTACTCTAATAATGTTTAATATTTCTCACTACATGACATTTGCTATGTTTAATAAACTGTTTTAAAATTATATATAATAATTATCAACAAATAATTCACAAAAAAAAATTAATATATCAGTGTTTGCTACATTGTCAGAGAATCACGCAACTTATACACTGCACCCATCTCAATAATAAATTCAATGCCAGTAATGAATTCAGTCTCTAATGAAAAGGGCCCAGAAAAGAACAGATACATTTTTACAAACTAGTCAAAAAAGAACATGTGCTCTCTTTCTTATTTGAAGATGTGCACCGTCTACCAAAGATTATTAATACAACATAATAGTCTCATAATGAATTAACATACACTACCTAAATATACATTGTTTACTTACTGTTTTGTTTTACTTATGTAGTTACATTTTTATAGCAAGTTAGTAACAGACTTTTAAGACAACAAATAAATAATAGTTAACGAATATAAAGATCAATGACTTTCCAAAGGAGTATCTTCATCTTCTGAGTGTTTCGTTACCACACATTCTTAGTTCATATCTTCAGAAGTAGTTTCATTGAGTGTAGTCATAAACCATGGCATATTAGGGTTAGTACAACATGGTTCTTCATCTCCTCTTCACACCCTGACCATCCCACAAGGGATCACTGGAGTATAAGGTATACTTGGTATGGTAATCCCTGGAGATAATGCAGACTCACAATAATAATTACTTCCACAAAGCTAGGTACAGTTGTTCCTGTACTGTTAATATTGCATGGACAATTATACTGAGCAGCGTTAATCAATAATTTCAACTTTTCTCTCTTGCACCACATGCATAAGTCCAGATATGTTTACGAGGATTACTACCATAAGTAATAGTAACACCATCAACATATGTGTTACAATTCTCAATGTCTGGATTGACAGTAACTACCATGCAAAGGTGGAAATCCATCAGGTTGTTGTAAACTGATAAGCCTTTATCTGACCACAGATCTTATTATAATAATTTCCATGAGCTGAATAAACTAAAGATGAAGATGTAGGTCGACCACAAAGCCCATATCAATGTTGTTGAATTGTCGTAATGTCATTCCAGGAGGACAGGTAGCACCAGGTTCACTCATATTGAGGTAGCCCACTCTCATCCAGCCTCCTTTACTATCACAATTACTACCCTCCATATCACAATAGACTGATATAAGAGAACCATTAGGAGCTTGTATTTTGTAATTGCCTGATAGAGAAAGTTTATTTTGCTGTTTTGATATCAAGACATGTAGTTGGATATGAGTTAATGAACTTGGAGATTGCTTCCAATTGTCCCATCATTTTCCTCACCAACATCAGTAATGATTCCACATTCATAAGACTTTTCAACACAATGTTGTGATGAATAAAAGTTTTTAAACAAGTCATTCTTTTTGTACTCATTTTCATTACAAGCCATACAATTCTCCTCAATGGGAGCCACAACATTGACGAGCACATTTAAGATTCAGAAAGTATCTGAGGACATTGAAAGTTACTTTGATAGACCTTAATTGGTACATCTGTAATGGTTGTATTTTTGAAGTGGATTCTTTTTGACATCATCTCCATAACACCAAGAAATAAGAGCTCCAAATAAAAAAAACCACTTAAAGAAAATGAGACTCCATCGCTAAATCTAGTTATGAGGTGAACCTGAGCGATTGTAGGAAGTTATTGACTGGCGAGCTAAGCGTGTGCCCTGAATTGTTTTCATAATTAATTTCATTAATGAGCTTTGTAATTTAATTTTTAATTGTGTGTTATCACAACATTATTCTTCTATTATTTCTCTTAGCTATAAATTGGTCAATCACGGGCATCCAAACTTTCTTTAATAAATTCATTAGAGACAAGATCCATTTACTAGGTACTTATCGGCAATAGTTGAGCAAAATAAGTTTCTATACGTTTGAGAGGGTCTTTCACGTGATTCTTTACTGACTACAAATATGAGAGCAATCTCTATTAATTGGATTACATTTGGAAAATCTGCTTGAAGAAGACATGTTTACGATTTCTTATACTTCAAAAGAAGTATGTTAGTGCTAGAACTATCATACTCATCTTGAACAAGTATCGCCACTATATTAAAACTCTAATGTACAGTTATAACTAGTACTAGATTCATTAACATTCTTTCTTATGGAAAAAGTAAGACAAGATTTAATTTTCATCTTAAATATAGGCACATGTACTAAGTTAATTAATTAATTTAAATAAAATAGCTCAAAATGGTCTGTATTTTTGAAATGCTTTGATTGTCCATTTGCTGTTAAGATTACTCTATTGTGTTTATTTTCTTGTTTAAATAATATAATCACATATTGTTGTTGGTTGTACTTAAAGTATGTAGTGAAAGAATGGGCATAGACAACTAATAAAGTAGACCAAATAGGAAGTAACCTAATAAAATAGATTTTTACATAAACAGATGAATGATTGATTGATGGATAATTGAAAATTAATTAAAATTAATTGAAATTGAAGTGGAATGGATCCCTTTATACAAACAACCACTATATACCACCTTTCTCTTTTGTTTTTCATTCAATCTAGTTCAAAACTATCAATTTGGTTGTTTTGGTTCTTTCTTGTACTCCAAAAAATGAGAAACATACTTTTGAACAAATTATTCCTCTATCAAGCTATGATGATGAAGTACTGTTGAGGCATTGCTCAACAAATATTATCTCAATCCGTTAGTAGAAAACTGTTGAGTTTGGTCAAAATTTGCAGAAACAGTTACTGGTATTACAAGTATGATAAATGGATGGATTGATGATCAATGGATGCATGAATAGACAAAATGGACAGATGTTTTATTGTATAATTTACAGGATTGAAGTCAGTCATTTTAACTGTACTGGGGGGTTTAGTAGTATTGAAATACATTCAGATAATGACGCTCCATTTTTCTAAGTTATACAATATCTGTCACATGTCTATGGTAACAGACAGATAGATGTATTTTGTATTGCTCTCATTTTCATATATAAACAATGCTATATCAATGGTAAACATGAAGAGTTGTTTTGTTGTCTCTATTGTAGTGATGTAGATTGGTTTGACAAATATTCTTTTCATATGTTTCCTTGTGAAGGTGACTTGAGAGGTATAAAGAACTGTATATTAACAAGGACATTAGAGAAATAATTCTGAGCAAAACTGGTCTATTTTAATTTGTCTAATTGTTCTATTTGAAAATGAATTTTTAATAAAAGAAGAAACTTTTAAGAGAAATGTAAAATGAAAATATAAATGCATGAGAAATAATAAACACAAAGTACTACTACAACCAGAACTGAAGTCTGTCTTTAATAACTTGGTAACTGTCTAACGTTTTACAATACTCTTCATGTTGTCTTGAGAAGACAAGTTTCTGTATCATAGTAGCTTATTTTTAATGATGTACATATTGTCTTGATATCATCATCTTTCAGTGAAGTGTTGTGCAGACGTAGTTCTTTCAGTGATGCAGTCGTTTGTATTAGATCTGCTATTGTACTGGCACTAACTGAAGTGATCTCACTATTACCTCTGATGTCCAACTCAGTCAGTGTTTTGGTTTTTATAAGTCCGTTCACAGATATATTGGACACATTATCAGTAATATTACAATGACGGAGTTGAAGTTCTTTTAAATTTGTATTATTTATCAACATATTAGACAAGTAAGTCATATCTTCGTCCGTAATACCAGTAACATTAGACAACACTAACTTTTTAAGTGTTTTGTGTTATTAAAGAACTATCACTGAGTTTGTTTTGATACCACCCAGTAAGTGAAGAGAACCGCAGCTCTAGTCTTTTTATTGTTTTATTACTTGTTTAGTATCTCTGATAATAAGGATACACACCTGCTGTCCAATGAAGTGCCCTCTATATCAAGTCTCCTCACTGTACATTTATTAAGACTGTTTATAAATAACTGCAGTACTTTCAGGAGATGATTTCCAGAGAATGGACACTCCATTCTTTTCCTGTTTGTTGCTTCTTTTATTAATTTTACTTGTAACATTTTCACTTTGTACCAGACTTGGTGAGTTGAGTTTAACACTACTGTCATCATCATTCCACTGAACTTTTCCATTGTCTCCTGTTAGAAAACAGAGTTAGTATATATCAGCAAACAAATAGTAACATATCCTGTAACCATTTTACAGTATACATAGACAACACACTGAAGAAGAAAGAAAGCCATTACTGTTTACTAACTATGGTTACTATGGCAATGAAAATATATATATAGGACATACTAAATTTATAGAAAAGTCAGGTTTTGCTTCTTAATGGATAGGGACTATTTTCAAGTTAATAATCACTGATGAACATTTCCAATATGATAATGCAATAATATATATTAATACATGGACACAACACTATTTTCTACAAAAATGGATTTAGGTACTTATTAAATTGATATGTTGGAAGTGCTGAATTTACTAATGATACTAATAGGATGAGTTTGTTAAAATACTAGAGTTTGTTAAGATCATAGATAGCTATGATAACTATGGAAGCCTCATACGGACATTCCAATTTTCAATTAAAAAAACGGGGTTATATGAATTTTAATGTCCATCCTTGACTTCCCTAAATAATAGAATTACAATATACAAACTAAAATCAGGGACCCCAACCTAACAGAAACAATCTCGCTGGCACTAGATTCTAAGAGACAACTTTGATACTCGCATTCCGCATTTTTTTGTAATAACAAAAAAAGCCTAGAAGTGGCACACATGTTAAGGTAACTGATGTTAAAAACTATTTTTAAAAATAACTATACCCTGAATTAACTTGTACAATGACCACAATAAACATAATATTCAAATTTATTTGATCCAATGGTTTATGTAGTCAATGTCCATGTATAATCAACAGTCCACATACAATAATAATGAAATAAAGCATTACCATTAAACATTTTATAGATATTATTATATCTTAAACTATTTAATTAACAAGTAAGCATACCTTTCTTGTTACTTTATCTTCTGAATCATTATTAGAATCCTTTAATACTTCATCTGATATTGGAGCCTCTATATATAAATGTATTTATGTTAAATAGATTGTCCTCTTGTCTGTATAGTGTAATTTCAGAAAACATCTGTGACATGGTGTGTGGTGGTTTGAGTATTAAATGTATCTGTCATAACAACGCTATCAACTACCAAAACACAAAGTGTATATACCCAAACCAAATCAAATACCATGACTCTTTTTTATACTAAATATATAATGTGCTTAGTATTTATCAAATTTATTATGTTATAGTTATATAGTACCTACTTTGAGACAAAAAGAAACTGTCCTCTTTATTATCTGATTCAGCTGATTCCTTTTATCTGATCTTTCATATCCAACATCACTGGGTCTCTACATTACTACATACATCATAGTTGCATATAATGTATTATAATACCTGTATTTTCATTATAAATAACGTCTCTTTCTGACTAGGATGTGTTTTAAGTCCTTCATAATAAGTTTCTGGTATACAAGCTTTTGGTAGGAATGCTAGCTACTAGTAATAATGACATCCTAATGAGAAGTGACTATTACCAGTTACTTTGTAAACACTGTTTTAATTCTTTATTCTGTTGTCTCTCACTCTTAACTGTAAGTCAATGAAGTTTATTATTTTCTTGCAGTGTCTCTAGCTCTTTCTGTCTCTCGCAGACACTGACAGTATATTCTTCTCAGTAGCTACAATAAATTAATTAGACAGCTTTTAAATAAAACAGTAGTTGTACACAATATACCTTCATTTGCCTGACAATAGATGACAATTGCATAGTCATCTTTTTCCGAATGGTTTGTTCCAGTTCCAGATGACTTTTTAACTCCATTGTTTTCTCTTCTACAATAGTTCTAATCTCCTATACATCAATAAATAGCACATGTAGTACCTGTTGTGTAATACTACTCATCTCTTACCTTGTCTCTTCTATGATCATAAATGATACAATGACCACTGAAAGCTTAAGCAATCCTCTCTCTTCACTGATTCAAGTGTCTCCTGAGCTTTGGTAATAAGTGTGGTTATTATATGCAGTGGAAAAAAACCAGTGACAATGATGGAGTTCCTTTTGCTAATGACGAATCTCCACATCTCTTTCAAATGACTCTGAAAGGATATCTGAATATCTTCCATGTACAATCCTTAGGATTCCAGTTCAAGACAAAGACAGCTGTCTCACATTGGAGAAGAGAAGGAGTGTTTGTGACTTTGAAGTTTTATTTAGACCAAAGAGATGCTCTTGTTTTCTTGCAAAATGATTGGAATGACATTTTTGTACGTTTGTATATGTGTTTCAGCTTCTTTAATTGTTGAATCGCTTCACAATTCCCTCCAACAACTGATATTGATCAGTGTACAATGATCATTCACAACATCTAGAACATCATCAATGGAGTTAGAATGAGCTTTCAGATTTGAGGTGTGAGTAACCATCTCTAAGAAACTGTTTCAATTTATCCAGTGATGAGCTGTTTTTGTTGATAGTTTCTCGGATATTACTGAAGGCTATTGCATATTCACTTTTATTGATCCAAACAATAGGCCCAAACTTTCGAGAGAATTGGAACTTCCTTTAATGCATTATCTGTAATTAGTAAAACAAATATTCCTGTCATATGTTTGTCCTACTAACCTTGATTTGAGCCCAAATTGTTGTTGACTAAAACTGTAGGTAATGTGTTGTCTAAATAATTGATCAATAATGACAATTTATTAATTGTGACTTGATTTGCAAAAAGGGACCACTTCTGTCAAAATATTTGTGACCTGATTTGTTTAAAGACTACTACTACTAAAACATACCAAACATCAGTTTTTGCATACATATAGAATAATATGGATATATAGCAAATCTGTATGTTTACAAAACTGAGATTTTTTGAGATTTTAACAGTGGTTTGTTTACAAATCAGGTCACAATTTAAATGTATGTATGATATACCTGATATAAGGTTGAAACTGCTATCAAAACTAATTCTATTGATTCATTAGTTAATGAATTATCTAATCTATTTAATTACATTATGACCTTAATGTATGATATTATACCTTCACTAACTACATTGTTAATTGATTGTACCTCTGAGATTTCTCTTTATAAAAAGCTTTTTCTATGTCAACAATAGTGTTATGATTATTAAATCATATGTACTTACCATAATCCTTTATCATCATCCTTAGCACATGGTACATTGCTAGTAAATTTTAACAATACACTAGCAAATACTAGCAGGTTACTATAATTACTATGTACAGCATGACGTATAGCTCTTAACAGGACAAACAATGCCTCTGCTTCAGAATGAGATTCTGCAGTTTTCTTTACGATAGATAATGTTGCTTTTGAAAAAAACCCTCTCTCCACAGAGCATCTCTGCTAACTCTAATAGGATATTGAAGAGTCTGAGAAAGAGTACATAATGACAACGTAAAATGTCACTGGCATGATCTTCATGATTCATATGATCTAGATGATTCCGTCATCTGAACATTAATTGCTGCTACAATTTGGTCATCTGGAACAATACAGTAAAATAATGATAAAAATACTAATTGACTTCTCACTATATTCTGTGATAATTTTTTTTAGATAGCACTTTTGTCTCTTCAACTTGGACAGTACTGTAGCGAACACTTTCAACATTTTATGGTCTGAAGATACTGTTGTATGTAAGCAGATAAACAGGGTCATCCTCTTCTCATCTAGAACACCCTCCATAGTCTCCAGCTGATCAAGAGTTGCTTCACTGATACATCTCTCACTGATATACCACTGAGACACTTTTACAGGATTGATCAGTGACTGTGATAGTGTGTCAGTATGGTGCCAAAGAATAATAATTGCTTCGGTAGTTGGAGAAGTCCCATTCCTATAACAAAAGAAATGATAAAAATAGCAGCTCATCAATCAGATTCACTCACACAGCAGAGATGCAACTTTTCCTTAATACTACCAGATCATATTTTATGAGCAATAGTGTTTTCTTCAATGACTTCCTTCTTTAAAACATCTAGTAATTTGTCTTCTAGTAGCATGATGGTTTGGTGTCAACCACAACTCGAACATTTTAACAGTCTTGTAAGTAGAATTATCAGGTTGTCTATAAATATCATTCAAACTTCTTAGAATCAAGTTTAAGCAGAATTCCAACTGATACCATTTATCACAATATGAATATGTTCACATAATTCATCAAGTGTTGGTTTCTCTTGTAACGACTTCTCAAAAGAATTTTCTCTTGTACCATTGCTTAAAAAAACACTGGTAACCGTTTGGGTGAGGCTCAGCTCCCCCCCCAAGTTGTGATGTTTTTAACCCTTTAGGTCAAGCTACAAGTATGTTAAAGTTCTTGTTCTATAGGAGACACAGGTATTATTATTTATTAATACACGTGTTAATATTATATATTTTCTTATTAGGGAGTAAGTAATAGTACTTTAGTGAGTGTAATATCTGAAGGGGAAGTTCCTCACTAATCCCACGTCAACAGTAGAATGTTCAGTAGAAGTCAAGATACCACCTTATTATTGATCACACTAACTACTACCCATAGATGAAAACTCTACAAACATTAATCTTTAGCAAAAAGGTTTAGATTCAATTTATTAAACCTTTATGTGTAAAGTTTATTAATATACTATTTCTACAACAACTATTATAGTTAACTAGTTTTTTAAAGTCTGAAATCTGATTGGTTAGCATTTGCTCTTCTATAAAGGCGGAAATATGGCACTGAACTAACCAATAATTCTGATAAAGATCGTATATTGTTTTCCTTAAAAGTCTGGTTACTGCCATGCTCAGTGTAGAAAACCGGGAAAACGTAGTATAAAAACTATATCTCCACTTTGTGTTCGCTTTTTTGACTATGGATCATTGACCATTGCCCTAAAATGCCAAGAGCAGTGCCCGTTTCGTTCTTATCTCCTTGATGTGAATTCAACTATTCAACAACATACATATACGTGGACAGCAATGTTATTTACTGTGTGTTGCTATTATAAAGACAGTGTAGAACTTTATTTTGAATTTAAATTCAAAGACGAGACAATCAAGTAAGTTTCTTTTTTTTATATCTCTGTGTCATACTACATACATCACCAACCTTTACAGTTTGTTAGTTTAATAACAGCTTTACCCTTCAAATAGCTATAGCCTTCAAATTTTGCATAACTAACACTAACTACTATAGCCTTCCTCACTGAACAAATAACTGTTTTTAAAGTAATTAGCCTTCACTCTTCTCAGTTGTAGTCACTTACAACAACCAGCCAATACAACTACAATTTTAATACAATTATGTACTGGTAGCTTCCTTCTAATCACAAGTTGTTAGTTAGTTTAAAGACCTGACATTATGTTCTTTATTCTTCAATATTTTATCAATTTCTTTTACTTTCTGCAAGTTACTATCATGTCTCTGTCCATCCTCTATCACATCATACCATTTTCTATATTATGGAATGGATTGATCTCATATTGTCACTGCTTCTGTCTACAGTATATTGCCTTCAATATTGGTTTTCACTCACCCTCTTGTGCAGAAAACAGTCAACATGAACCAAGGTCAATGACAAAGAAAACACACTGTTGTTAAAGAAAAGAAAGACAATGTATTCAGGTCAGTGTAAATGTATCAACATAATATAAGAGGAAAGCCTAATCCTGAGCTTTTTAGTTGTTTTGTGACTGATAGTTGTTATCATTACACCTTGTATAGCCTGCTTCTTTCTAGCTACTTTGTTATGACTTTGTGAGACCCATTGATTTCTTAATTGTGTGGGTCTATTTCTGTAGTATTGTTATCAAAATCTAAGTTCTAGCTCAGTTTTAAATCAGCCTTCAGTTGGACATTTTGTAATAATTTATCACATAGAAATCTGTTATATCAATAGACTGAGAATCTTATGTATTTAATTAAGATGTTTTTGCTGTTGTAATTGAAATACTTGCTTAAACAGTATTAGCTTGATTTCCTACAAATACCTTCCTAGACTGTAATCATGCTGCCTAATAATTAAAGGGGCCCTGGTAACTAGTTGATAAGCTGAGTAGTTTATACTTGGGCTCATGTTGAGAACAGATTGGGAAACCTGGCATATTATCTAGAGGCTTGTATAATATACACAGCTTGCTTGCAAGTTTCAATTTCTGTAGGCCCAATAGAATTAAGTCTTCATAATTGCAGTTATAAGCAGCCTTACCTTGTAGTCTGCATTAGAGATGTTTTTATAATACTGAATCACTCAATACATGCATATATTTACAGTTACTTAGAGACTACACCAACAATTTTTTTATGGCAGGAGTAGCGTTCCTCTTGTTATAACTTCCAACCACATCTATTATTGCTAATGAGAGCAATCGTTATTTATAAACGAAATAGTGAAGCCTCCTCTGCTTAAGTACAGGAGCTCTGTGGGTCCAAGGAGTGTAATGTTAGAACATAACTCCAACCCTCTTGTAATGTTCTTGCTGTAATATGTAACAGTTATATTATACTGGATAACTACAATGGTGTAATAGTCATGTACTAGAGTTGTAGCTGTGTAAAGGTTTAGATCATTATTGGTATTTTTGTTGTTATTATGCCTCTTCATTGAATGTTCTAAACTCTCTAGATCAACGAGTACACCCTAAAACAAGTATGTGTTCATATCCATGTGTTTTCATACATGCACACAATAATCCTATACCAACCTCTTGTGATCCCATCATTCAGACATACTTGTATCTTTTCTCTATCATAGTAATATTCGATATCCATTATATCTACTTATCTATTATGAGCCCTATACAAATCAACTGCTTATAAGTCCATTATAACTAGAACGCTCATCTATATTTGATAATATTTACCCTATCTATAAACAAACTGTTATATCCCCAAACACTGCCCTATTGACAAACCTCTAACACCCATATAATATGTAAAGATACAACTAGCAGCTCTTGTGCACATATAAATAAACAAATCTTTTGACATATTTTATGTTTAGTCCATACCACAATAGTCTCTTATGATACAACCTATTTCTGTGACATGTTTTACACAGACGTTTTTGTTACCTTTATGATGGTACCCTTATGATTCATTTAACCAGGTGATGTGTTTCTTATCCGTAATGTCCTTTATGTGATTGTAACATTGTCTGTACATGGTAACACACGAATATTTTTCATTACACAAACTACATTTTCACCTAGTATATAAAACTTCTTAATATCCAAACTCTTATAATACCAATCCAACCCGTTCTGTGATGTGTACATTACTCTCAATACCTAAACTCTTTAATCACAATCCACCAATAAGCTAGTCCTGGACATGTACATACTCCTTAATACCCAACCTCTCATAATACAATCCAACCTAGTCCTGTGACATGTATGGTAAACCTCTTTAAACCCAATCCTATCAAACATATCCCTTATTATACTAATATAATCTCGTATAGAAGTCTTTCGATATCATAATCTGTCAGTAAAGTCATAATCTTTTTTGCATCTTTATTTGTATAAATTCTGTTTTAAAAAACCTTTTTGTGACCTCATACACTAAAATCACATAATTTTTTTTTTTTTTTTTTTAAATCTCCTATTCAGACAAAATTTACTACTGTCCTACATTTTACTGGTATCCTTGTTGATGGACTTATTATTATTCTTATCACATAAGGTTCTGTTAGTTGGTTTTATGGTATGAAATTTTTTACTATTATAGCTGCACTCACTGTGACTGCTAAATCTGGTACTTTTTCTTTTATTGCCATAAAGCTCCTGTATATGTTACTTCATGTATATTCCTGGGAACTGTTCTGTAACAGTTTTGTTATATTGTTTTCAACTTCCTGTTATTATTGTATGACTTTGTTCACATTTCCCTGGAATTGTTTTGATGATGACAAGTCGATTATAATGTTTGATCTAGTAATAACTCCTTGCGTTTCTATCTGTATTTCATATGTGACTGTGTTATATACCAAAGATGATCTTCTTCGTTGAATTTAGTTATTATTATAGCTGTTGTGTTCTATCTGTGTTATGATCTGTTTGTCACTCTCATATATTATCAGAGTTTTTATTAAATTTACAGTTCTAACTTGTGTCACTTTCTCCTGTGACAGTTGAAACAACTCTGGTACTTAGACTATTCTAGTTTTATTCAGTAATAGTTTCTGTATGTCTTTTTGGCATACCCATCCTCCTTAGACCATTCTGTAACACTTAGTGACTATATTGTTCCAACTTCTTGTTAATATCATGTCATTGTGTGTAATCTTCATTGATTTTGACATATTTTTTAATAAACTCTGAGGTTGTTTCTATTGCTATCTTATATCATGTATTATTAGTCTTGTTGTGTAGTGACCCAAAGTTTATGTTCGTGTAATATCTATACATGGTATAGTTCTCTTGATCTTGAATTGTTTTTTTGTGTATTTTCTACATTATACATATTCCCAGTTAATATAGTACTATAGCGTGATGTAAGGCTAGTTTTACATGTAATAATTTTAAATAGATTTGATCTATCATTAATTTACACAATCTTGTACTAAACTATTTCCTTAATTTTATAGTGAGACTTTGTAACTTGACTGGAGATGATCTAGTGACGTTTCTTTAAATAACTACTCATATAAGAATTGATCCCCCCTTTTATATATCTTTATTCTAATTGATGATCATTTCATAACTCTGTGATTTTATGGTTCTAGTTGTAGAATAGTTAAAGTATTGTTGAAGAACTTTGATTATTTGTTTAATTAGATCAATTAAATTCAATTAATTTTTGGTCACGTGCATGGTGTGTGGAGGTGACAATTTTCACGAGTTTTTTTTTTTGACTGATTGTCAAAATGAGAGCGTGATGGAGACTTCTTTATAATATAAAAGATACTCCCATTTTTCATACTTCTATTTTCTAGGGACTCGTCTCGTCGCTGGATCGTTCGTCACTTCGTTGGATCGACTCGCCCTGTCGCTGGATCATCTCGTCACTTCGTTGATCGACCTCGCCTCATCGCTGGATCATCTTTCCGTCCACTTCGTTGGTCGACTCTCTCGTCGCTGGCTCATCTTTTTGTTTAGGTTATGTCTCCTTTTCTGTTTCTTTAGTTTTTTTTATTATTTTTTAATTGTTTGGTTTTTGTAATTTTTTTTTTTTTATTCTTCATTTCTATAGGATAAACTTGGAAGTTTCTTACTGTGATTGGTCTGCTGTTCTGACTGTTCTTTCTCTGATCTTGCTTGTTGGACTGTTCTGGATGTTTTGAGGATGTTCTTGCTGGTCTTCTCTGCTGTTCTCTTGACTGTTCTTCTCTGATGTGTCTTTTGGACTGTCTGATGTTCTCTGATGTTTTCTTGATCTGGTCTTCTCTGATGTTCTCTTGATATAAAAGATGAGTTGCTCTCCTGCTCATTGGACTCTTTCCTGTCTTCCTTCACCTTCTTTCTCTCTTTCTTTTCTTTTTGTTTAATTTTATTTTGGGCTATCTAGCCTATCTACACCTCACACACACTTCATACAATCTCAAAAATCATATTCCCCCTAGCGCCTGGCGGCCCAAAAAGTTTCTTTTAAAATCCAAGGCCGCCAGGTGGCGGGGGAACCTCTGACTTCGGGGTGGTGTGTGTGGTTCTGTGTTTGTGTGCTAGGTTGGGAGTCCCTTTTCACTTCCTCTGTCTCTCTTCACTCTCTATCCTCCATTGTCCAATCAAGTTCATTTTGTGGACTACGCTTTTTCTTTCCCGGCAGGATCAGCACTGTTGGAAAAGGTGAGCTACCGCTTCATCCATCAATTCTTAGTAGTTCCGTTTGTTCCAGATAACTTTCTTTTTCTTCCTCTAGGCTCTCTACTTGTGATTGACTGGAGGACTCTTGAGGACGACTGACTGAGGACTCTTGAGGACTGACTGGGGGACTCTTGAAGACTGACTGGAGGACTTTGAGGACTGACTGGAGGGACTCTTGAAGACTGGACTGGGAGGGACTCTTGAAGACTCGTCAACGTCTTTTGATTTTTTTTTTTTGTGTTTATTTTTATTTTTGATTTTTAATTGTTATTTTCATGTTTTGTTTATGAGCTCTATTGTCAGTATTTCCAATTGTTTTTAAAGAAATATGTTGGTCTATGATGGTATGTTGTTTTAAAATATCTAAAAGAACATTTTTATCTAAAATTTGTTAAAAGTTCAATCATCTTAACTAAATTTTTAAGTTTAATTATTGTGTTGGAAATAAAACATTCTAGATTTTTACACTTTAAACTTGTTTTCATGCAAACTGAATTAAAATCAAACAACTTACACATGATATTGAATCTTATAATGTTTTTGACCAACTAGTGTATTACACATATATATAATTTTATTGTTAATTGTTTCTTTTACTTTTACAAGAATAACTAACTCTAATCATGTTAATCATTAATTTTTTTTTTTTACCAAAAAACCTACATAAATTAATTATTAATTTTTAAAAGTTAGTTAATAAAATCCATAATATTTGCTGTTCTCGTGTAGGCGTGACCTGTAACAGTTCCCGCATCTATGTGGCCGGTCCACGCGTTCACTGTTCCTTGGTAGGCGTGTGCTCATAAATGTTTTCCCGCCTGGACAACTTTTTTCATCATAATGGATTTCTGTAGGACCTTTTCTCCTTTGAATGCGCAATCTTGAGATCATCATCTGTTAAGACAATTTAATTTGTGTTTCACTGTTTCCACTAACTTACTTATCAATTGGGATGGTGCCAAGCAACAAGATAGATGAGAGGGATTAGCAAATGAATATTCTGTATAATATGTAACTGTTGGTTATTAATGGATGAATGAAACAATGATTTTTTTTTACTCCTGGCATACATTTTAAGTATGCTTTCCAGGACTCCATTGTCTGGTATGATTTGCCAAGAATGTAACCATGTAAGTGCCTTCAATGGTAATTGATTTACCATAATGTTTTCAAATGAAGTATTGTACAAATATTGAATGATAATGGTCACAATACAGCAGATTACAGACTAGTTAAATTCATAGATACTCAATGAAACTTTTAATTCTTTTGTAATAAATAAACCTAAAAGATCATACTTTCAAGCCCCAAAATATTTTTGAATATCATTTCGCTGTTGTAGGTTCAAGGTATACATTGAAGCTATTCCACTAAAATCATACTAAAATTATAAATTCCCTACATTATATGCCTTTATTAACTGATACTCTCCATACCAAATACAAGAGAAGGCAGGATGGAATTGATTGGAGGATTTTAGAAAAAAATGTTTTTTTTTGGAGAGCTTAAGTGGGGCTAGAAAGGAGGAATAAAGTTTGATTTATTTTTTTGCCCCCAAAGAAGTAAGGTAATTTAAAGGGTGTGGTTTTTTGAGGAATAGTTCAATAATGGATATCTGTCATTCTTAATTGCCTATTATCCAGTATCATCATATTTTCAATTTCATCAAACATTATTTATTCTTAATTACTATTAATCCCAATCCGTTTATTTTAATTCACAACTTACTTCATCCAACAAAAAATTTTATCAAAAAAAAATTTTTTTTGAATGCCCACCACACCTGGTTTATAAGAGGCCACACCCATTTCCAAAAATTCTCTTGGCATTTAGTACAGAAAATACTTGCATGGTAAACTCAAGTTCCTACAGGGCTTGTCTAAAATGTAATCTATTGGTCTCTGTCATACTAATGGTTCCTATTTATTATATATTACTCCCAATCCGCACGTCAAATCCAATACCTGGTCTTGTCATAGTCTGATTCCCATCGATATGTTAATTTAGGTTATCCATTCTACAACTTTGTCCATTTCCAAACCCCACTTTCTTCCTTCCCTTACACTTACTTTCTTTTCCCAGTTCCAAAAATGTAACCAAAAAAGCAAGTACCTTCCTCCCAAAACGTCACCAAACCATTTCCCATTAAAGTTCTTCAAAACTGGGGAAATCAGTAACAAGCCGGCAAAGCAGAAACTCTTACAACGTTGGAACCTCTATTTTCTGTAAGATATGGTAATGTATCATGTTTTTGTAACATTTTAAGATTCTTTAAACTTAAATATATCTCAAACATGTGTTATTATAAATGGGTTGTTCTTTCTCTTAGTAAGTATGAGAGGTAGTTATAGTATTAAGATTTTGGTCAAGATAGTCCAAGATTGGTTTCCATTTTCTTAGGAAATCGAATTGGTAATTTGCTTTGAAGAGGCAAGCAAAGTCTTTAAAATAACATAGAACAGTTTTCGGGAGGAGGATCAAATTAGAAGGAAAAATAAAAAAAAATAATGTCTGCAGTCAATTAAACAAGAGTGAGACGGAAGTGGGTGAGGGAGACGAACTCCCCTCCCCTCCAATATACGCTTATGTGGTTATGTAGTCTCTTTATTTAATGACATTACTACTTCAATATCAAAAAACGAATAAACTGCCAACGTTTAAATAAGACTTAATTTTTTTGTCTGATGTTTGTTCTTGTTTGCATATTGTTTCTTCCTGATTAAAATGTTGGTGTTGTTCAAATGTCAAGTATTTTTGGAGATAAATTGTTGTTTAAAAATCATATGTTTTTTTGCACAAGTTACACAGTTATTTAAGTGTTGCCTTGGTTAATAATTTTGCTTCTAAGCTCTCTTCGTTTAAGGTTAGATTTTCATTAGTTGAATAATAGTACGTCAGCCCCTTAGTATTTATGTTTTAAGGTTAAATTAATAAAAATTATTAAAATATTCTTAAGAAAATAGTTAAATAACGGCTTGGTTTTTTTTGTTTACATATTGTATTTCCCTTTGGTTAAAAGAACTTGGTTGTTGCTAAGTACAATTTTTGGGAAATTAAAAAAATAAATTAATTATTTTTGTATACAATGTTAACAATATACGCTATTAACATGTTAGAATATTTAATAATTTACTAGGAAACATGTGCTAATATAATTGTTAATTATTAACATGTTCGTAGCGTTATTTTGATTAATGACACTTAAAGCGTTTTGGTGCTTAGAAAA